>NC_058414.1:47072585-47099011 GCF_002201575.2 Neomonachus schauinslandi | reverse complement strand
TTAGTTGACCATAGAGTTGAGGGTCCATTTCTGGGCTCTCTATTCTGTTCCATTGACTTATGTGCCTGTTTTTATGCCACTACCATACTGTCTTGATGATGACAGCTTTGTAATAGAGCTGGAAGTCCGGAATTGTGATGCCGCCAGCTTTGCTTTTCTTTTTCAACATTCTTCTGGCTATTCACGGTCTTTTCTGGTTCCACACAAATTTTAGGATTATTTGTTCCATTTCTTTGAAAAAAGTGGATGGTATTTTGATGGGGATTGCATTGAATGTGTAGATTGCTCTAGGTAGCATTGACATCTTCACAATATTTTTTCTTCCAATCCATGAGCATGGAACGTTTTTCCATTTCTTTGTGTCTTCCTCAATTTGTTTCATGAGTATTTTATAGTTTTCTGAGTACAGATTCTTTGCCTCTTTGGTTAGATTTGTTCCTAGGTATCTTACGGTTTTGGGTGCAATTGTAAATGGGATCAACTCCTTAATTTCTCCTTCTTCTGTCTTGTTGTTGGTGTATAGGAATGCCACTGACTTCTGTGCATTGATTTTATATCCTGCCACTTTACTGAATTCCTGTATGAGTTCCAGCAGTTTTGGGGTGGAGTCTTTGGGGTTTTCCACATAAAGTATCATATCATCTGCAAAGAATGAGAGTTTGACTTCTTCTTTGCCAATTTGGATGCCTTTTTTTTCTTTTTGTTGTCTGATAGCTGTGGCTAGGACTTCTAATACTATGTTGAATAGCAGTGGTGGACAGTGGACATCCCTGCCGTGTTCCTGACCTCAGGGGGGTCTCAGTTTTTCCCCATTGAGAATGATATTCGCCCTAGGTTTTTCATAGGTGGCTTTTATGATATTGAGGTATGTACCCTCTATCCCTATACTCTGAAGAATTTTAGTCAAGAGAGGATGTTGTACTATGTCAAATACTTTTCCTGCATCTATTGAGAGGATCATATGATTCTTGTTCTTTCTTTTGTTAATGTATTGTAACGTTGATTGATTTGCGGATGTTGAACCAACCTTGCAGCCCAGGGATAAATCCCACTTGGTCGTGGTGAATAATCCTTTTAATGTACTGTTGGATCCTATTGGCTAGTATTTTGGTGAGAATGTTTGCATACATGTTCATCAAGGATATTGGTCTGTAATTCTCCTTTTTGATGAAGTCTTTGTCTGGTTTTGGGATCAAGGTAATGCTGGCCTCATAAAACGATTTTGGAAGTTTTCCTTCCATTTCTATTTTTTGGAATAGTTTCAGAAGAATAGGTATTAATTCTTCTTGAAATGTTTGGTAGAATTCCCCTGGGAAGCCATCTGGCCCTGGGCTTTTGTGTTTTGGGTGATTTTTGATGACTGCTTCAATTTCCTTAGTGGGTATAGGTCTGTTCAGGTTTTCTATTTCTTCCTGGTAGAGTTTTGGTAGTTGATACATCTCTAGGAATGCATCCATTTCTTCCAGGTTATCTAATTTGCTGGCATAGAGTTGCTCATAATATGTTCTTATAATTGTTTGTATTTCTTTGATGTTGGTTGTGATCTCTCCTCTTTCATTCATGATTTTGTTGATTTGGGTCATTTCTCTTTTCTTTTTGATAAGTCTGGCCAGGGGTTTATCAATCTTGTTAATTCTTTCAAAGAACCAGCTCCTAGTTTCGTTGATCTGTTCTACTGTTCTTTTGGTTTCTATTTCATTGATTTCTGCACTGCTCTTTATTACTTCTCTTCTCCTGCTGGGTTTAGGCTTTATTTGCTGTTCTTTCTCCAGCTCCTTTAGGTGTAGGGTTAGGTTGTGTACTTGAGACCTTTCTTGTTTCTTGAGAAAGGCTTGTATTGCCATATACTTTCCTCTTAGGACTGCCTTTGCTGCATCCCAAAGATTTTGAACAGTTGTGTTTTCATTTTCATTGGTTTCCATGAATTTTTTAAATTCTTCTTTAATTTCCTGGTTGACCCATTCATTCTTCAGTAGGATGCTCTTTAGCCTCCACATATTTGAGTTCTTTCTTACTCTCCTCTTGTGATTGAGTTCTAGTTTCAAAGCTTGTGGTCTGAAAATATGGAGGGAATGATCCCAGTCTTTTGGTACTGGTTGAGACCTGATTTATGACCTAGGATGTGATGTATTCTGGAGAATGTTCCATGGGCACTAGAGAAGAATATGTATTCCATTGCTTTGGGATGGAATGTTCTGAGTATGTCTGTGAAGTCCATTTGGTCCAGTGTGTCATTTAAAGTCTTTATTTCCTTGTTGATCTTTTGCTTAGATGACCTGTCCATTTCAGTGGGGGGGGGGTGTTAAAGTCCCCCACTATTATTGTATTGTTGTCGATGTGTTTCTTTGCTTTTGTTATTAATTGCCTTATATAATTGGCTGCTCCCATGTTAGGGGCATAGATATTTACAATTGTTAGATCTTCTTGTTGGATAGACCCTTTAAGTAGGATATAGTGTCCTTCCTCATCTCTTATTACCGTCTTTGGTCTAAAATCTAATTGTTCTGATAAAAGGATTGCCACCCCAGGTTTCTTTTGGTGTCCATTAGCATGGTAAATGGTTTTCCAGCCCCTCACTTTCAATCTGGGGGTGTCTTTGGGTCTAAAATGAGTCTCTTGCAGACAGCATATCGATGGGTCTTGTTTTTTGATCCAATCTGATAGCCTGTGTCTTTTGATTGGGGCATTTAGCCCATTTACATTCAGGGTAACTATTGAAAGATAGGAATTTAGTGCCATTGTATTGCCTGTAAGGTGACTGTTACTGTATATTGTCTGTGTTCCTTTCTGGTCTATGTTGCTTTTAGGCTCTCCCTTTGCTTAGGGGACCCCTTTCAATATTTCTTGTAGGACTGGTTTCGTGTTTGCAAATTCCTTTAGTTTTTGTTTGTCCTGGAAGCTTTTTATCTCTCCTTCTGTTTTCAATGACAGCCTAGCTGGATATAGTATTCTTGGCTGCATATTTTTCTCATTTAGTGCTCTGAATATATCCTGCCAGTCCTTTCTGACCTGCCAAGTCTCTGTGGATAGGTCTGTTGCCAATCTAATGTTTCTAGCATTGTAGGTTACAGATCTCATCTCCTGAGCTGCTTTCAGGATTTTCTCTTTGTCTCTGAGACTCGGAAGTTTTATTATTAGATGTCGGGGTGTTGACCTATTTTTACTGATTTTGAGAGGGGTTTTCTGTGCCTCCTGGATTCTGATGTCTGTTTCCTTTCCCAAATTAGGGAAGTTCTCCAGTATAATTTGCTCCAATATACCTTCTGCCCCTCTCTCTCTTTCTTCTTCTTCTGGGATCCCAATTATTCTAATGTTTCATCTTATGGTATCACTTATCTCTCGAATTCTGCCCTCGTGATCCAGTAGTTGTTTATCTCTCTTTTTTTTTTTTAAAGATTTTATTTTTATTTATTTGAGAGAGAGAGAAAGCATGAGGTGGGGAGGGTCAGAAGGAGAAGCAGACTCCCCGCCGAGCAAGGAGCCCGATGCGGGACTCGATCCCGGTACTCCAGGGTCATGACCTGAGCCGAAGGCAGCCGCTCAACCAACTGAGCCACCCAGGCGCCCTGTTTATCTCTCTTTTTCTCAGCTTCTTTATTTTCCATCATTTGGTCTTCTATATCACTGACTCTCTCTTCTGCCTCATTTATTCTAGCAGTTAGTGCCCCCATTTTTTATTGCATCTCATTAATAGCCTTTTTGATTTCGACTTGGTTAGATTTCAGTTCTTTTATTTTCCAGAAAGCGTTTCTCTAATAACTTCCATGTTTTTTTCAAGCCCAGCTAGTATTTTTAAAGTGATGATTCTGAACTCTAGGTCCAACATCATACTGAAGTCCGTATTGAGTAGGTCCCTGGCAGTCAGTACTACCTCTTGTTCTTCTTGTTGAGGTGATTTTTTCCATCTTGTCATTTCATCCAGAGGAGAATAGATGAATGAGAGAACAAAATGCTAGCAGGGTAACAACGTCCCCAGAAAAGATACTCTAAAGAAATCAGAGAAGACCTGAAGGCAGGGGAAAAGAAAGGGAAAGAGAGAAAAAAGAAAAAGAAAAAGTTAAACAAAGACAGGACAAAACAAAAAACCAGATATGATCAAATATGATCAGGCTTGTGCATAGATCAGTGCCACACACTAGATTTTGGTTGTATTTTGTTCTGTTAGAAGAAAGTGCCTCCCAAAATTTTAAAGAAATAGAAACTTATATATGTACAAAAATAAGGGTTGATACGATGAAGGGATGGAATATGACTGTAAAGATGAAAAGTATAAAAAATTTTATAAAAGGAATTGATAAGAAGTTGTTTTAAAAAAGAAAGAAGAGGATTTAAAAAAAAAAGGGGAGAGAACGTGATCAGGCAGGAGACTAGAACAAAGTCATACACTAGAGATTTAGGGTATATTTTGATCTGTTAGAAGAAACAGTAAACGGTAAACTTGGTCTTGGCTGGTGGTTCTTGCTGATCTTCTGGGGGAGGGGCCTGTTGCCCTGGTTCCCAAATGTCTCTGCCCGAGGCGGAATTGCCCTGCCCTTACCTGGTCCGGGCTAAGTAATCTGCTCAGGTTTGGTCTCCGGAGCTTTTGTTCCCTGCAAGCTTCTTGTACAGCTTTAGAGGACGAGAGTGAAAATGGCAGCCTTCCAATCTCCACCCCGGAGGAGCCGAGAACTCGGGGCCCGCTCCTCAGTGCGCCCCCAGAGAAAAGCAGTCAATCACTCCCGTCTCCCCGGTCTCTGGCTGCACTCTGTGCTCACCCAGCCTGTGACCAAGCATTTCTATCTCTGGTACCTGACCCTGTGTGGAGTCTCCAAACGCAACAGATGCCTACTGTGTGCTCCTGCGCCACTCCTCCCGGGAGGGAGGGGAGGAAGGGGAGTCTCCCTGGATCTGCCACTTGTTGGGTCCCTGCTGGAGGAGCAGTGGCCTGACTGTGCCCCGGATCACGGTTTATGGCAACCCCAAGCTGAGAGCCCGCACCTCAGCTCCATCTCTGCAGCCGGCTTCCCCGCTCCGATACCTGGGAGCTCTGCTGCACTCAGGCACCCCCGGTCTTCCTGTGACCCCGAGGGTCCTGAGACCACATTGCCCCACGAGGGTTCCACCCCCCGCTTAGCCACTGGAGCGATGTCCCTCAGTGGAGCCGACTTCTGAAAGTTCCGATTTTGTGCTCCGCGGCTCTATCACTTGCCAGAAGCGGCCGATGGAGGCCCCTCCCCCGCCATCCATCCTCCTGAATATTGCCTCAGATTCACTTCTCTGCACATCCTACCTTCCAGAAAGTGGTCGCTTTTCTGTTCAGAGAGTTGTTGCTATTCTTTTCTTCAATCTCCTGTTGAGTTTGTAGGTGTTCAGAATGGTTTGATCCCTATCCAGCTGAATTCCTGAGACCAGACGAAATCCAGTTCTCCTACTCCTCCACCATCTTGCTCCGCCCCCCCCCCCAATACCTGCTTCTTTGCTGCTGTATACCTTATTGCTATCACTAGGGAACTTTATACTTTCTAGACCCTTAGGAGCATCATACACTGTATCTTTGGAGACCAGCCACCCAACGTGTAATCCAAAGGAGGTCTCTGGGGCAAGGAAACTAATATCTCATCCCAACAACCCCCTTTAGAATACCTGCCAGTTGTCCTATTACTAAAGCAATGCAAGACCTGCAGCCAGTATGCTTGGGCCTTTGTAGGTACCCCAACATAACATATGATGGGGCTGGTACCTTCTGACAGTGTTGCTTACTGCACTGTCCCAAGGAGAGGCTGCTCTACCTCTCAAGTGCAAATTCAGTCCTTGAGAGGTGGACTGGGAAGCCTATAGCAAGAGCTAGCTGCCTACAAGGCAGGCCACTGGGTCCTCTTCCCCTCATTTTCTGTAACCAAGCAGAAGTTTCACACTATAAGTTATCAGACAGAGACAGAAACTAAAACCACAAACTTAGGTAGCTATAAGCCCAAAACAGGGGGAAAATAATGGAATGGAAGGGGGGAAAATGTAGATACAATGAAAAAAAAATTAAAAAAATATATATATAGATGTAACTACATTCAAACAAATGTCCATAATTTGACCCAAGTGGAAATCTAAAATTTATTAAAAGAATTTTTGTAACAAAAAGATTAAAAAGATGCTGATTGCCTTTTTTGCCTCTATAACACAGGCTCTAAATTAGCTTTAACAACTGCTAACATGCACCAGCTGACAGAGCTTCAGGAACTTCATCATACTGGGTCTCAAATTTCAGTTTTACCAGAAGATTCCATTAAATGTAAACATGGCACCCCCTATAACCTTAGGAGAGTATCTGAATATAAAACAAAGGAAAAAACAGGTATTTCTCCCTTTAAGTATAGCCTTGCCTAAATTTCCCATACCCATAATATCCATTGTCCTAACTATTCTATATTGGACAAAGACACTCAGATCATGAGTAATTATCTGAAAGTAAATAAAGTCTTTGGTACTTACAAATTGGCTTGACAAAAATGAACCCCATTAACCTACCAGTTAAAAGAGTTAAGATGGCCCAATGTAAGTAAAACAGCACTTTTAAGAACTCAAACTTATTATATAAGACCTAATTAATAAAGGGGTGATTATGCCCACTCATCCTCCATCACAGTCAAATTTTGCCTATTCTTAAATTTTCAAAAATTAAAGAAAAGAAAGAAAAAAGAATAGTACCTCACAGTAGATTACTGTAACTTTAATGCTGTGGTTCCACCTATTAAGTTCCCCAGACCCAATACCCGATATTATTAAAATTATTGACTTCATGCAATCAACAACCAGTAAATATTTTGGTAGCAGAGATTTGGTTGCCTATTTCAATAGCTTCTTAGTGGCAGTTTCTAAGGGAAGCAATACACCTTTTCCAGGTCACCCTCCAGAGTACCTCAACAGCTTTGCCACTGCATAAAATATTTACAGACAGTATCTTAACTGCATCTACCTTTCCCCATCAGCAAACGTATGACATTACAGTGATGACATCCTCCTCCAAGGAGTTTTATTTTACACACTCATTAAGGACATAAAAGTCCAACATGTTTTAGTTTAGTCTTTTTTGCATCCTGGAAGCAACATAGTCCTCATTTAGATATTCTACTTAATCTCTCTGATACTGCTACTTACAAATCAGCCTACCTTAAATGGGGTCCTCTCCAACAAAGGCTCTAAAATCTGTCCAAATTTGGGGTGCCTGGGTGGCTCAGTTGGTTAAGCGACTGCCTTTGGCTCCGGTCATGATCCTGGTGTCCCGGGATCGAGTCCCGCATCGGGCTTCCTGCTCAACGGGGAGCCTGCTTCTCCCTCTGACCCTCCTCCCTCTTGTGCTCTCTGTCTCTCATTCTCTCTCTCTCAAATAAATAAATAAATTCTTTAAAAAATAAATAAAAAATAAATAAAATAAGTCTGTCCAAATTAAAATTGATAGGCCTTAGGTGGAGGGGAGTTTGGGGGGGAGAACTACTCCATAAAGTGCAATTGGGTGGTGCATGGGGTTTGTCCAAAATGGTTCACTCTTGGAGAAGCTGTGGCTATCTACACCTGGTTACCTCAAGTGGCCACACTTGTGGTTGTCTTCCTAGACCTGCATAGGGATGCCCAGGCCTCTGTCTCTGAGGGGGTGCCCTCCCTGATTATCACAGATGCATTCAACGGCAGATGCTGTTCACTGGGATAGGAGATAGCCCAATTCGGCCCTGCCCCAGTGGCCCTCACTCACTTCCCCCACTCCCCATGGCCCCCAGGAGGTTTTCCTCACCTTACCAGACTGCAGAGCTGATTACAAGGCCTGAAAGCTAGATATGCACCTGTGCAAGCTCATAGACGAACTTATTTGTGACAAAGAGGAGTGGCCAAGCCTTCATCAGGGACTACGATCTTAGTTGCCACATCCTGATCCACACTGGAGAAAAGTTGTTTATTTTTACAGCAAGTGGCTGTGATAAAGATTTAACACAAAATCAAACTTGAAGAAACATTATGAATGCAAACATGAAAATCAGCAAAAATAATGTCTGCCATTTTGAAGGTTGTAAGGAGGCCTTTAAGAAACAGCAGCAGGTGAAAATCCATCAGTACCAGCAGAAAAATGAATTTGATATAAAGATATTCAAGTGAAACCATGAAAGATGTGCAAAACCCGCTGCTTCACCCAGTAGTCTAGAAGGACATGGGAAGGTCCACAAGGGCTGTGTATTATCAAAAGGGATGTTCCACTGTGGCAAAAACATGTGAGAGAAACCCATGAAAAAGGAAATAACATGGAAGTGTGGTGGAAAATATCCAAACACAAAGGTGAAGATAAGCAACATACAAAAACTCATGCCCCAGAAAGGGATATGTGTCAACATCCAGGGGAAGACTGGTAGAAGCAACACAGCTGTGCTTAGTCTCCAGAGCCCTATTTTCTTTTTCATGAGGAAAAGCACCTGTTTAAGTGTGAACATGCTGGCTGTTGCAAAAGATTTGCAATGAAAAACCGTCTCATGAGGCATGCTGCCATTCATGATTGTAACAAGAAGGAAATGAAGATCAAAGTAAAAACATGGAGAATCGAGTTTGGCCTCTCATCTTAGTGAATATATCCCTTCTGAAAGGAAATACCAATAAGGCTTATCTTTGCTTACAAAACAGAGACACTGAATGGTATTGATGTAAATAGTTACAATACTTACTCTCAGCCAAATATCACATTATACTGTCTAGAGCACAATAAACTGACAAGCTCAGTTATTTTCTCTCAGAAGCACATTTGTCTTCATTGCAATCCTGATTTAGAAAAATCAAAATGGCTGGCACTCTCTGAAATGCTCTCAGAGACTACTTCACCATAGAGGCTTCTCAGCCTCTTCTCAGTCCTCCCTAGTATCTGAACACCTATGACAGCCATAGGTTGCCTTTGGGTTGTGGATGCTGGAGTCTGACCTTGGCTCTGTGCTGTATAACATTCGAGCAAAAATTATTGGCCCCTTACTAGCCCTTCCTAAAAATAGTGGCTCTTACAGATCCCTGAACCTGTGACTCTCTACATGTAGTTGCCCATTATGCCTGGGTTATAAATGCAGCATCCCTCAAACTCAACACCTCTACGGAGGCTTTCTTGATATAGGACAGAACCAAACCTGGGCCTTCTGGCACATTTTACTTGGAAGAGGGTGTGTAGTCTCTCCTGTTCTCAGTCCCTTGCCAGAGCCAGGATACTGGATAAGGTTGCCATTCTCCCAGACAACTTAGCCACGTGAAACTCCCTTGGGATCAAGTGAATGAAGCTGTGGGAGTTCATAAACTATATGGATGGCATTGCCACCATCAAAGGGATGGAGCTCACAGTTGTATGGTGTCGCTTTCTATCCCATAGCTGGTGTGTCCCAGATAAAGTATACTGCCCCAGAGTCCGCAAATTTGCCAAACTTCAGACACCCATCTTAGTACTGAATGTCCTGGTCAGCAAAATACCTTATCTATACATTTTTTTTTTAATAAATTTTTGAATCATTGCCTAAGAGTCATCCCCTCTGTTTAGGGTAAAAAACTCTATGAACCCCTTATCTCACAGATACCCAAAATATAAATCAAAGTCACATGTATTTCTATATATTCTGAGGCTATAATATAAGGCCTCATCAAAATACTCCTTATCCCCTTTGGATTTTCAGAACTTTCTCAGAATGCACAATACAGACCTACCTCATTTTACTGTGTTTGCTTTATTGTACTTTAACATATTACATTTATTTATTTATTTATTTATTTATTTAGAAGATTTGTGGCAACCGTGTGTCAAACAAGTCTATCATAGCTATTTTTCAGCAGCATTTGCTCATTTCATGTCTCTGTCACATTTTGGTAATTCTCACATGTCAAACTTTTCCATCATTGACATTAATATCTTTGATGTTACTATTGAAATTATTTTGGTGTGCCACAAACCACACCCATATAAGGTGGCAAATTTAATCAGCAAATGTGTGTGTTCTGACTATTCCACTGACTCTCCATTCCCCCATCTCTCTGCCTCTCTGTGGTCTCCCTATTCCCTGAGACATAACAATATGGAAATTAGGCCAATTATTAACCCTACAATGGCCTCTAAGTGTTGAAGTGAAAGGAAGAGTCAATCCATGTGGCAAACTTTATTGCTGCCTTATTTTAAGAAATTGCCACAGCCATTCCATCCTTCATCAACCACCACCCTGATTAGTCAGCAGCCATCAACATCAAGTCAAAACCCTCCACCATCACAAAGATTACAACTCGCTGAAAGCTCAGATGAGAATTAGCCTTTTAAGCAATAAAGCATTTTTAATTAAAGTATATACAGTGTTTTTAGACATAATGTTATTATACACTTAACAGACTATGGTAGAGTATAAACATAACTTTTTTTTTTAAAGATTTTTATTTATTTATTTGTCAGAGAGAGAACACAAGGAGGGGGAGCAGCAGGCAGAGGGAAAAAGAGAAGCAGGCTTCCTGCTGAGCAGGGAGCCCGATGTGGGGCTAGATCCCAGGACCCTGGGATCATGACCTGAGCCGAAGGCAGCCACTTAATGACTCAGCCACCCAGGCTCCCCTAAACATAACTTTTATATGCACTGGGAAACCAAAAAATTCATTTGACTTTGCTTTATTGTGATACTTGCTTTATTGCTATGGTCTGGAACCAAATTTGCAATTATCTCCAAGGTATGCTTATATAGGGTGCTTGGAGAAAGCAGTCAATAAAACTCATTTCCCCAGGAGGAGGTCCCAGACAGTTGGTTTAATTGAGAGGCCTAATGGGCGCCTCAAAGAACTCTCCTTTCAGTTACAAAATAAACCACTAAATGGTGTCTATCTTGCCCCTGGCATTAATCTCTCTTAACTCAAGGCCCTTTAGCCAACTCACACCACACACCAACTTAAAAAAAAAACCTTCCTATAGACCTTTCCTATACTTTTTTTTTTTAAGATTTTATTTATTTGACAGAGAGAGACACAGTGAGAGAGGGAACACAAGCAGGGGGAGTGGGAGAAGGAGAAGCAGTCTTCCCATGGAGCAGGGAGCTCGATGTGGGGCTTGATCCCAGGACCCTGGGACCATGACCTGAGCTGAAGTCAGACGCTTAACGACTGAGCCACCCAGGCACCCTGACCTTTCCTATACTTAAAGGTAGAATATGTCTGACCTACATGTAGATAAACAAACCTTATATATGAAGCTCTTTAATAGTGTCTCCTCCTATCTTTATGGATTTTAAATTCTGCCCCCATCCCATAGAGTTGGAGGCCAGATCTAGGGTACATACTCTCCTGGGACCCATTAATCATAGGTTGTCCCATGGACCAGGACCCTGCCCATCTGACATAGGATTCTTTTGAGCCTCAATTTCCACTCCTCTAAAAATCTTGGTCAATATTCAGGTTATAAGGGGTGGATACTTAATTCCTGCAATACTTCTGATTCCCTCCAGAAAATTAAAATTACTTTTTCAGGGCCATTCTAATAGACAGTGTAGACTAATAAAAGGGAGATAGAAAACTAGACTTAGTAAATAAAATAAAAATGACACTCAGAGAATATAAAATCAACACTATATCCCATAATGATACAATCAGACAATCCCTCATTGGTAATAATCAAGCCAGAGGAAAGTCAACATCAGACAACAAAGATCTGTGAAGTGCAACTACACACCATTCTGTTAACTGTTGGTCTCATTGCTATTGGTCTGGATGCTTTCATTGGTTTGCAATTCAGAGTCTCAAACCCTATAAGTAAGCCATTGTTTCATCCGAACTTGGTGGATGCTGAAGACAAAATCCGAAATCTTCACTGGCTTGTCCATCACCAACCAAACCAACTAAGGTGAAGAGTCCATGCTAATTGGCTAAATTGGAGACCTGCCTACAGGATAATGCTGAAGCTCCAAATGCAGCCACAGATATTTTAATTGACAAATATGATATCCTATTAACAACATGCACCTAAACCAGGTCATATGATTTAAAACCTATCCGCAGTAGAATCTCCTTCATCACCCATCTCAATCAAACTTTAAACACTTAATTAAAGATTTAATTGTGCCAGTCAGTTTCTGGTACTTTAGTCCAATTATGGCAACATCCTTGATGATGAAGCATCATCTTTGCTGGCTGTGTACCCACAAAGCATTGACTTAAAAGATATTTATAAGTGAGGCTTTCAAGCCCAACATTGCCTTCAGATTTTAGAGACAGCTACAAGAGACTCAGCCTTGCTATAAAACCATTGAGCCACCAAAACAAGGCCCATATCAATGCAAATGGGTACCCACTTAAAAAGGATACCCCAGTCCCATATCCAAACCACATTGCCGTAGCTCAGGAGTTTGCTCTTGGAGAAGACGTCACCTCAGATGACATCACATGGCACAAAGACCTCGCCATTGGAAAAGGTTTTGCACCCTGTGCCAGAGACAATTTCTCCCCAGACACAGAGACCACCATACTAACAATACCCATGGGGTGCCTCTCCTGTCTCCTAAGATGATGATAAGTTGGACATGGAACATTTATTGCTTTTTAAATTATTATTAGAGATTGTATTATGTTTCCAATGTTGCTGGTATGTTCCTTACTCTATATTTTTATACCTAAAGGTAGATCTTATAGAGATTACTACTATCTGTGCTATTCTAAAGATTAATGCGTATTATTGACCCCCTCCAGGAGGTAACTGCCTCACCCTTTGAGTGGACCTCCTACTGCCCAGAGCCTTCTCCTACATACCCCCCCTCCATCCAGCCTGCCACCACAACCTCTCATGCAGTATGACCACCCCTTTACTTAGTTACAAACAAATACCATTAACCTTTACACATATTTTACTAAACTATCAGTTTATAACCTCCAAAAACAAAATTCTGTACCTACCATCTTGACTCAAGGAATACACCAAGATATTATTATTGTAAAAATATATAATTTATACTTTAACATACTTTACAATTCCACCATGATATTCTTAGAGACCCAAAAATTTCAGATCTGTTCTTGCCATATAAACAGAAAATTTGGTTACAGGTTGACCTACATATATTTCTATTTTCCTCCCTTTGACTCTCATTAAATAATGTTTTTCTACATAGTTTAGGGGAACATATACCCTCTTCTCTAAAACTCCTGCTTACTGCTTAAGCTCCTAGAATTCTCCAAATAATTGAGGTCAATCTCATGTTAAGACAACATGAAGTCAATTGTATTGCAATTTTGTTTTGTTTTGTTTTTGTACTAGCTTGACTCTGTCTTGAGGACCTGGCTTAAAGCTGGTCAGTTCTTCTTGAATAGCTGAGCAAGCCCAAACCCCAACTACTTCCCTTATCAGGCTCTCACATCCAGGACCACCATCATCTACCCTAATTGTTTCAGGGCGAGGAACCAGACAACTAGGAACAACCCCTATGGCCTGAGACTGAAAAATCATTCAAATTAATGAATCCACAAGGAGTCCTCTAAACCAAGCTAATGCCACCCCTCTCCCACTATAGCAACAGTTTACTATTATCTTCTGAGAGGTGGGGAGGGAAATTTTTGTGTAGCCCTGCCTGGCAGCCATCTCTCCCTTGGAGCTCTAAATAACAGAGTTCTGCCTTTCATCTATCTATTCAAGTGTCAGCGTGTTGTATCCCACCATCAAAAAAGTCTTTAAATCTTAGAAAACATGTAGTTTTTTTTTTCTTTCATTCTAAAGCAATTTCAGGAATGTTCCACCTTATTCTGAAGTTTTCTAAATTCTTAGAATTGCCCCAAAGCAAAAAAAAGTCACATCATTTTTAAAAAATTAGATAATACATTTTTGCCTTAAGTAAAGCCTTGTTACCTAAATATCAGAACCTAAATGTTGAAAGAAGATTAAACTTTTATAGGCATTGATTCATCATAAACTTTTTTGTCTTAATATTTCTTCTGTCCTTCATTCAAATCAATTTTATCTGTTTCTTTTATCTTAGTTTCTTTGAGTTGTTGGTATTCTAGAATTGAACTCTTCAATATAGGAGCTACTAGTCAAAATTAGGTAAAATTTAAACATTTAAAAAATAATTAAAACTAATTTTTTAATTAAATAAAATTGAAAATCCATTTCTAAGTCATAGTAGCCACATTTCACAGTCTCAGTAGGCACAGTAACTAGATCTGACTATTTTGGTCCATACAGGAGGACATCTTCAAAACAGAAAGCCCTTTCAGACAGCTCTCTTCTACAATACAAGTGCCTATTAATTATCTCATCTACTTTCAGCATTATTTATAGGAATAGTTTTGTAGGATCTATCAGAAATTTTGGGTGGCTATTTGTTAACTGAAGAATAAAATAGGGTAGTCTGGGAGAAAAAGTATGACAGAAAGTAAGAAGCAAAACATGCAGTAAAGAAAACCCATTTTAGGGCACCTGTCTGGCTTAGTCAGTAGAGCATGTGACTCTTGATCTTAGGTTTGTGAGTTCAAGCCCCACATTGGGTGTGGAGATGACTTAAAAATAAAATTAAAAAAAAACACATTTTTAAGCTAAAGAAAACAGATCTATACCAATTATGACAAAAGATTCTATGCAATCTTGATATTTCTGTTAGTCTCTGTCTCTTTCTTTCTCTCTGTTAACCAGAAATACTTTGTTATCTTGGATTTGATCTCTACTCTTCTGGGTGGTAAATGTTTTCTTTAACATGGGTTCAGTAATATGAAACAAAAATGAAGCATATGCTCTTTCACAACACTGGGAAGACTTCTCTGATAAGATGGTTAGGCTTCTAGACAGAGCACATGCACAATGTAAAAGATTATGCATTCTTTAGGACTGTACTTTCTAGCAAGTCTTGCTGAATGGAAGTATGCTTACTTTCCCAAGGGTATATGCATTGTATCAGGACATATTCATTTCAATTCAGCAAACTACATGCTTATTTACAACCTATGAGAATCAATGTTCAACACTGGTACTGATATTTAAGTAGCCTGAACATGTATCTGAAAATTAGGATGGTATACCACATATCATGCTTGAGATTAAGCTTTGATAAATTAACATCTTTATAAGATGCAAATTATTTGATCTGCTCTCCAGAGCAACAGAATACGGTCATCATTATCAGTTGGTTTTATATATCCTCGGTGTGTATGTATCTGTGTTTTTGTCTTTGGCAAACCTTGACACTCTTGACATTTGAGGTATTTGAGAGTGTGTAAATCTTTGTTATGTGGGACATCTTATGCATTGTAGAATATTTAGCAGCAATCCATGGCCTCCAACCACTAGGTAGAAGTAGCACTTCCTCATATGCAGTTGTGACAAACAACTGTGTCTCCAGATATTGGCAAAAATCTCCTGGGGACAAAGTAGCCTGTATTTGGGAAGCACTGGTCTATGATAATTAATCAGTTGAGATTGCAAAGACACTAATAATGACTAAACTTAAATGAAGCAACTTTTAAATATACAAAAGTAACATTTTATTAAACAATATAAATGTGTTCATATATATGTTCCTGTAGATGTAAATACGACATATAAACATGCTACTGACAGCATGCATTCAATAGGGCTTTTGGTCTCCAATCCCACACTAAAGCAGTCTGAGGTGGTATGGCATAAAGTAAATATTCAGAACTTCAAATGTCAACTCAGTGACTTGTGAAAATTTCCTAAATGGAAATAAAATCCTTTATTAATAATACTGAATCAAAATCAGCTCCATGAAAGCTGTTGTTGGGGAGGAAGACATACTTCTTCTACCCTTGTGGGTTCTTTGGCTGATCTAGTAATCAAATGAATGTAAAACAGATTAGCGGAAGAATAAATTCAATGATCTATGTGCAGGTGTCTCATAAGGATATGACACTGAAGGATAAGCTGGGCAATTGAGGATTATATGCCATCTTGAGCTAAGGAATGAGAAAGGGGCCTGGGGCTTTCAAGGGGAGGAGGGTGTTTAGTACCCATGACAAAGGCAGTTTGGGGAGACTTGTTCTCAACCCGTCTTAATTAATAGAGCCCTGAGTAAGCACGTTATTTTTTTAATCAACTAAAAGATAGTCCTTTCAATGCAGACAGGTCATTATGTTTGATGCCATCTAAGTCGCTGTTTTTTTTTTTTTTTTAAGATTTATTTCTTTATTTGACACAGAGAGAGAGACAGTGAGAGAGGGAACACAAGCAGGGGGAGTGGGAGTGGGAGAGGGAGAAGCAGGCTTCCCACTGAGCAGGGAGCCCGATGCCGGGCTCGATCCCAGGACCCTGGGACCATGACCTGAGCCGAAGGCAGACGCTTAACTGACTGAGCCACCCAGGTGCCCCTAAGTCGCTGTTTTTGAAGGAAAATTACAGGGGTGACAAAGTAGCAATGCTACTTCTCAGAGTCTAACTGATGAGAATGATAAATGAAGCAAATCTCTGACTGCAAGTTATCTGGTTGTGTTTTTCATAGTTTATCCTCCACAAACTGATAGATTTTACACAAATCAGGAGGTTCTACTGTGCCCAGAGAGGCTTTATTTTAATTAGAATTAATTACTTTGGATAAGGAATTGATGACTGGCCAGACTGACAGATTCATGAAGGACGTTAAGGTCTTCTCAAAATGAGGCTGCATAGTCAATTACAGTGACATGTTTCCTGGATTGGAGGAGGGAGTAATTTTCTTCCAAATTTCAGCATGGGATCCCTTACTGGTCAACATCTGTGGTTCTTTATGAATTATTTTAAAAATAAATCCTGTGATCTTGTAGAAAAAGCTCAATTATTATATCATAGTTTGGTATTAAAATAATTTATTAAAAGAAGAGGTTTTAAATATACAAAAGTAACCTTTTCATGTATACATTTTTCATTTTTAATGAGCCAGTGACCTAAAAATGGAGATTCTCTGTCCATCTCTAAGATGTTCTGACAATGTTGTTCTCATTGCTTATTGTGATGTCAGTCTTCAAAGCAATGGAGTAAGTGGTAATTGAACCACTACGTGTAACATGTGAAGTTTCAGTAACATCCCTTTGGCATGAAAGGTGATGCCTGAAAGTGTTTTGCCAAGACTGGGAGGGATGGAATCCAGAATTCAGGACTGTCACCACCATATCACTCTCGGAGTCCAAAAAAATTAAAAAGGATTTAACAAAATAATTAAACTGAGCTCATGACTTGAGGAGCTTTTGTATTTGGCAAAGGCACTTGAGAGCAGAATCTTCCTTAGCAACCAGTTAATCATGATCTCTTGGCTATGTTCATCATCATTCATTCAGACACTTATGTTTATATCTACATTTCACAGATACATATATCCATAAGTTAGTTTTTATTTTTGCATGCTTTACTTAAGTAAAATCCATTTACCTGTCATATATTAATGGTACATTTTATAGCATTTTGAAATATAAAATGCACCAGGAATCAGCACTGATATTTTTCTCAGATAAATCGCTGCAGTGATTACCATGAAGTACACTGATGTCACTATTACTATGACAACATTATGACAAGAACTAGTCACTCTAAGGCTACCTAGTTTTAAAGGGAACTGTCATCTGTATTTCTGAATAAAATATAACACATATTAGGACCTCTGCTTTCTTATATAAATTTGTACCTTGATGGTTAGGGAATGTTGAATCACAATTGGATGAAGAAACGATTCATGTTAATGTCTCTCTAAAGGTAAGATTTGAATATTTGAAGAATGTATACTTTAACTTTTCAGTCGGTTAAGAAGAAAGCAATTTTTTGATCATTAGAAGCTACTATTTGATGTAATAAATGACCTTTTTACATGCTTTGTTATATTTTTGCATTTAAAAAAGCACAATGCAGTGATATCAACAAATAGTCTAAATAGGTGAACTTTGGGATGAATTTGAAGGTTTTTTTGTATGAAGCAATATAGAATCAGTCTTTCTACTTTCATGATACTGCATGATTTTTAATTTTCAGCTTCTTGTGAAAGAAGTGAGTCACCCTTCTGTACTGTTCCATTTTTCATTAAGCAAGAATTCAAAATCATTTTTTCATTGTTAACTTTAAAAATAACTTTACTCTCATGTGTTCTCTGTCCCCCTCCCCCAGGGATGTCCTATAGAAAATAAATGAAGGCGTACTAGAACCTTAGGAAGAAAATATTAGTCATCACAAACACCATTCATCTAGAAATGCACTGCTGCCAATATTTGTGGATCGTTTATGCTCAATTTTGTACTTGTTTTAGTTTGTACAGTAGAGTGTCAGCATTCTGACATTTGCTGTTTAGAGAACTGCATCACCACATGATATGACATGGAACAGTTGACAAATGGCAATTTTCCCAGTAATGTTTGCCTTTTTATTTGATTTGAGCCAAATCTGAAACTCTTTAGAAGAATTCCTTCCTTATAAGATTTTGTAGATTTATAAAAAGAAAAACAAAGGTATAATCTGTCTTGATTTTAAAAGCCTACTTTTTATTTTGAGCAATTAAGAAATATGACTATTAGACATCATATATAAATATGGGCTGTAATCATAGAGATGGACAACATATTCAATTATAACTTCTTCACTGCAAAATTCTTAATGAACTTGATTGGAGAGGCTATTTCTTTTTTTGTAATGATCATTTGGTGCTAGAGACACTGAAAGAACAGCAGAAACATTCTTGGTGCAGGGTGTGCTATTCCGAGTATATTATCTGATGCAAAAACTCAAGTATGTCTTTTGTGTTGCTCAAGTATCTATTTAGAACAACTGAGAAAAACTAATAATTCTAAAAAGTTGAAGATGGATAATGTTTATTATAAGCAGCTTGAGGTTTTTCTGTGAAATATGATTAACTTAATATTCAGTTGGTATTTTGTTGCCTCAATCTCTATTAGAACTCAGAGGTACATGTTCTGATTATACTATTTTTAACTAAATGATTTTTGTTTTTCTAATTATATTGACAATATATGTGTTATACACCTTCTAAGCAAAGAAAAACATTTTCATTTCAAAGGAAGACATTTTGAATATGCCTCAGTAGCATTTTAAGCAAAAAGTGAACATAGATAAGCATAGATATAAAGAGGAGAAATACAATAAAAAATCTGTTGGTTATTTAGAAACTTCAAGGGGAGAGGATTCCAACTTGTATCTTAATGAAAAAACTTCAAAACTGATTGCTTTAAGAGATTTGTTTTCATGAGGCATGATTCCCTTGCAAATTGTAGTTTCTATTTTAAAATAAGCCTTTAGCAGAGCATATTGCATATCACTAAAAAAATCTGCTCGACACCATCCATCTAACCTATTTTTACCATATAATAAGACAAGCATTAGATTTCCTATATCCTATATAAAGTTAACCCACTTTCTGACCCCCCCATTACCACCACACGTACACAGACATACACTCATGTGCTTTTGTGTTTATTTTTCTCTGTAATTCAAACGAAATGTTTCACCATATTTTTATTTTTTACATCTCTCCTTTAAAATTCTTGCAGAAGCAAACAAATTTAAAACTCAATTCCCTAAAAACAACTTTTTATTTGAAGATTAAAAACAGTCAATTTTTTTCATCTTTCAGACAACTAGGACATCAAAATCATATTCTTACAAAAGGAGTTCAAATCTTAAGAAATAGTTCAGATCTAATAGACTATTAGTCAGATGTTAAGTGAATCACTTTAATGTGATGATTACTCCCTCATCTAGTGTTTTGAATTCACTTGAGTTCAGTGATTTTATAGCAATCAGAAATAGAAGGCAGCAAGGTAATCTTTTTTTTTTCTTTTGGATTTAAAAAGCAAATGTTTTTGTTAATTGGTTTGGAAATAAATAAAAATTGCTGCTTATGAATGTAGGACAAAATGACAGCGAAATCTCTGTGTTATACATGGAGTCCGAGTTATTCTAGTTTGTCAGTGTAAGTTACATGAGATAGCTTTTATAGTGCAGAAGGAATTCTGACATTTCAAAAGGTATTTAATCTAAAATGGAAAACTTTTTCTGGTATGTATATTAAAGTTAGAGTATATACCAAGCCTCAGTTTATTTGCAATTCACGGTAAAAATGGCATTTATGAATGTAATGGCAGGGATCCTAGACACTGATTTTTATCGTATTCAGATAGCAAGGCAAAGTAGCCTGTCATTATTTTACTAAAGCAATATCATCTTGATTTGCCTTAAAATTATACTTAGTATTCATTTATAAGCAAATTTAGGTAAGACTGTGACTTTAAAAAAAATTAAACGTTTTCATCAACCCAAGAATTTTTACTCAGACAGTATTGAATTTGATAAGTTTAATGTTAATGAACTTAATATCTTTTCTTTTTCCTGAATAAACCTAATTGGTTTCACAAATGTTTGTTCTAAATTCAGATGATTCTGTCTTACAGTTAAGATATGGAAAATAAGCTAGATATTTTTACTCAGCTACAAATCTTAAACCAAGTAACCATTTAAAAAGTACTATATTTGGGGTGCCTGGGTGGCTCAGTCATTAAGCGTCTGCCTTTGGCTCAGGTCATGATCCCGGGGTCTTGGGATCGAGCCCCGCATCGGGCTCCTTGCTCAGCGGGAAGCCTGCTTCTCCCTCTCCCGCTCCCCCTGCTTGTGTTCCCTCTCTCGCTGTGTCTCTCTCTGTCAAATAAATAAAATCTTAAAAACATAATAATAATAATAAATAAAAATAAAAAGTACTATATTTAGTATGAAGAGATGTCCTGTGGCCAGTTTTCAGCCAAAATTATACCACAAGCTTTTTGTTAGTATTACGCAGAAGTGAGAAAGAAGGCGGGAAACTTTATATTCTTCAATATAAATGAGATTCCCCCCCATTATCTCAGAGCTCAGCAAACATAGGGACACCTTGGAATATATTTATTTATGATTACATTTTTTTCATGAGCCCAGGCATTCTCCAGCCTCTGAAACACACAGGCCTTATTTACTTGCTCTCACCATCTGTCAGGAAATATTTTGAGTTGAACAGAAGCAGCAAAAGAATAATCCCACCTGCAGATGCTGTTCAACTGAGAAATTAATCCCAACAACTGAAATCATCATTTAGGGAGCATGGGTTTATATTTCTTTTCATGGTGATACAATAGTTTACTTAATTTGACTCCTTGGGATAAGGAAAGAAAATGCTAATAATTTTTCATTCAGATTTGCATTTAAAAATTCACTTTAGGGTTTTACACAAAAATGGTTCAAGAGCCCTGTGACACCTCTACCCCCTGCCCCATATTCTATGCCATCCTAGGATATGTGGTTGGTCTGCACTCCAGACAGTTCCATAAACGGTCTTCATGGCAGGGGGAGTTTAGGACTACCTTTTGGAAGAGAGGGTCTAGGAATTCTACACAGTATGTTATCAACAAGATTTGTATCCCGTTAAAACCAGATCAAATAAAAATATGGCCTTTCAAGGGGGGGCAAATTACAAAAAGACAATCATGCAACTTTGGGGAATATGCTGGAAAATCTGGGGGACAACTTCACCTGCTTTGTGTGTGTGTGTCATTGATGAAATGATGTACATTTTAAGGATGATTTCTATTTGCCTTTTTCTCCAAATCATTCATTCATTTCCTTTTTCCTTTGTGTCAATTATTTTTTTTCTTTTATTCATTCAGCTAACATTTAGTGAATATTGTAGCATTATGAGCCACTTTATTTTTTACTTTATTGGCCAGACTTTTTCCTACCTCTAGACTTTACATTTTCCTATTATCCTCTTCGATTTCTTCAATGCATTTATCACTGCTGAGACCATTTTACTTTTTTTTTTTTTTTTTTTTGCTACATTGTCTGTTTCCCTCTCATCACTTGATAAGCTTCCTAAGGAAAAAAATTCTATGTGTCGTTCAATGCTGAATTTCCCAGATCTCGGGGCTTGCCTGGCATCTAGTGTTGATAATAAATGCCAGTAATAATAATAATAATAATAATAATAAATCAATAGCAGCTAACTTTTGCTAAAATTTTAAAATGTTTGTTCAATGAATGAAAGAATGAATGACTGAAGTCATACTATAGGATTCATCAAGATTAGTGAGGCCCGAATTATGTTACTGTACTTAATGATCTATTGCCTTCATAAATCTTCACTTTCAAATAACCCAGTTTCCTAAAGTCAGAGAGTGATAATAAAGTCACTCTTTATTATCTTCCAGGCACACTTGGGTTTGATAGGAATTAGAATGGCATTTTTTTGTGGTATCTTGATAAAGTATTAAATGGATATTCACTTAAGATCTTAAAGTAGTAAATGGGTATTTGCTTGAGTCCTGGGCCCCTAATTGTTCCTACATTTGCTTATGATACAAGAATCCTTAAGGAGAGGGGCACCTGGATGGGTCAGTTGATTGGGCTGAAACTGTTGGTTTCGATCCAGGTCATGATCTCAGGGACATTGGTTGTGCCCTACAGTGGGCTCTGCACTCAGCAGGGAATCTGCTTCAGGTTCTCTTCCTCTGACCTTTCACCACTCTCTCTCTCCCTCTTTCAAATAAATAGATAAATCTTTTAAAAAAAGAAAAGAATCCTTAAGGAGAACTGATGGTAACACCAAGATTCTACCATCGGTTTGTCTCTGACATCATCTGCTTCTGGCCTAGTTGCTGGTGGTGCTGTTTTTGTTAACTCTTGTATAAATGGCATAACATGGTACAGGGCAGTGAAAAGTTTAGGTGAGCAAGGAGTAGTCAAATTAACTTTGACAGGTTGAAAACAAGTGAAAATAAAGATCTAGAATTTTACAAATATTAATGGGAAATCTTGTATTTAGGTTTAAAAAGTAGTTAATATATAATAAGAAAATTCCCAGAATAATGGTGTTAGTGTGAAAACAGAACACATCCCGTTCTTTGAATGATGCAAATGTATGGTGAATATGCTAAAAATATGAAATCTCATGTGCTTTGATAAACATATATGCTCAAATAAAGGATACCGTGCTCTGTATTTTAAGATTGACACTAAAAATTACTTCCATTTGAGCAGGGTCAATTTAATTTATTCCCTGCTTTTCCAGAGCGATGAGGCCTGAACTTTGCCACAGGAAACGTCTGGGTCGAGAATGAGTAGCTGTCTCTCATTCAGTTGTAGAGAGAATCTGTGCAATGGATGGTACAAAGGGGTGGATGATATGTTCTTTCCATATCTGAGATTTGATTATGGGGTAAATTATTCAAGGCCAAAAAACAAACAAACAAAAAAACCTTCAGAAAAGTGAAAGGGAAAAGACAGTTAAGATCTTTCTTTCCAGTCATCAAAGGTAGAATATATTATTTTTTATAAAGAGCTCTCTTGAGAACCTGTGATTTTAATTGTACCTGCTATCTAGAAAAGATCTAAAAATGGGTAATTTATTATCACATTTTTTTCACCGTGATAACAGCAGTACTGCATTTAGCTTGATTCATTTAGCCACACACACAAACACAATAAATCAAAAATCTATCAAGTAAAATGTTCTAAAGCCTTAAGTTAAGAACTCTTTTTTAAATTATTCATGCTCTAATTGTTGCTTATCAACTAAAAGCAAGCTTGTTATATATATAATGTTTCTTGGCTAATATGACAGTAAAATCAATGGAAGATTGTTCTTATCATCCTAATACTTTAGTGTTTAGTGGGGGAAAAAGAAGGGAGAAAAAAGGATCAAACTTGTCTAAGATAGAAAGATATGAGGAAGATAATATAAATATGTATGACTTCTCTGCTACCAGTAACATTAAGCAGAAAATGATCAAAGGTATTTCAGTTCGGAATTTCTCTAATACGTGGAATGTGCTGAAAGGGCTACCACACTCCTCTCCATGGCTTTGTCAGAAAGAGGAATATTTACTGGTCCCTAGCAATTATTAGAGTAGGTTATTGCTTTGGACTAGACTTAGATCTCTTTTTTCTCTCTATCTCTATTTTTCTTTCTCCATTTCTTTAATACCGTTTGCTCTAATTATTCTCCTGGCTATAATTCTCCAGTGGAATTCATTAGTCTTATATACTTTACTGACTTTTAAACAAGATTGTTCATTAGTATTTTAAACAAGATTGTTCACTAGCCAGGATAATTCAAATCGTTTAAGGTCTACAGTTACATTTGTCCTAAAAATTGAATCTGAAATTATGTCAAAGAATTTTTTTAATTTTGTTTTTAATTATGAAAGACATTCTCCTTGAAAGAGTTAACCATGTACTTATAAAGCTAGAAAGCATTTTTTGTTTGGGGTGTGCTGTGGATGAAATACAGAGTTTGCTTACGTTATGTAGGAGTTTTAAAAATCCTCTTAGATTTTTCCCTAGCATATCCGGATTAATTTTTTCATTTAAAATTTTTCATGTAAAAAAAATCTGCAGCTAACCAGCTGAAGTTTCAATCTAAAAATAAAATTAATATTAATTCAGTAGTTTAACTGAACCAATAACTGCCATCAGGCCTATCACCAAATAAGGTTCATTTCAAATAACTGGCTCATTGTAAAGGTTTGCATGCTATGTAAAATGAATAAAACATGTCAGACTCTATTGTAAAATATACGATGTGTGCATATTACCTCCTTAAGATGAAATTTTAAAGGGTTTTAGTTGTTAGTAATCATCTGTCATTTTATATTTAACTTTCTACAATGTGGTTTTTACAAAGTATATTTTAACAATTTTTTTCTTAGTAATCAAATGGAAGTATTTCCTTCTCAAATTCTCAGTTGTTTGTCTTTACAACATCTCTACACTTGAGTTGACAAAAAAATAAAATTAACAATTAATTAGACTGCCTAAGGTAGTCATGGAATGGAGCCAAGGAAAAACTCCAGCTAGATCTCTCATGTGGTCTGTCTGTTGTAGTAGAAGCAGCATAAGCTCAGGAAGTAAACAACAATGATTGAATATCCATTTTAAAAAGTCTACTATTCCGGGGTGCCTGGGTGGCTCAGTCGCTAAGCGTCTGCCTTTGGCTCAGGTCATGATCCCAGGGTCCTGGGATCGAGCCCCACATCGAGCCCCGCATCGGGCTCCCTGCTAAGCAAGGACCTGCTTCTTCCTCTCCCTCTGCTGCTCCCCCTGCTTGTGTTCTCTCTCTCACTGTCAAATAAATAAATAAAATCTTTAAAAAATAATAAAATAAAATAAAAAGTCTACTATTCCTATTTAATTAGGATTTTTCCTGGAATAAGGAAAATGATGTCAATCCATTCTGATACTACCAACATGAATCACTAAAAAGTCATTTAGCAAACTTTGCTATGTTTTCAATGCTGTGCTATGTGAAATATAAAAAAGCCTTTTAAAACTTAGTTCGTCTATCAAGGCACTATTTGTCTAATTATGGAGACAAGTTTAAAAGCCAAATTGTACTTACACATTCACTCATAGGAAATAAGAGAAGAAAATGATTAGTATGGGCTGTTGTAGTAAAATCGCCATGCAAGAAAGACTCCAGCCAGGCCTTAAGCATTTGGGAGGATATGGTTTTGTTGACAGAAGAATGAAAGACATTATCATGATGGGAGAATATATAATGGGAAGTATGGAGTCAGGAGTATTACAGAGAGAGAAGAGAATGGCCATTTTGTTGTGTGCCCAATATATGTGAGCTGGAAATGGTTCTCAATGGGTAGGAGTGCCGCCAAGTAATGGAAAGCTTTGGAAAATCAAATATGTGATTTTAGAACTGATAAGAATGTTTTTCCATAATGTTGTATATTTTTCTGATGTTGGGCCTGTAAATTTTAACAGGGCATGAATGATGGTGTTAATGTTGTTGTCACTCAGTCCTATTTCATTCTTCTATATGTTGAGCCAAATTATAAATTTACTAATGAATGTAAGTTTAGTCATCTTGAGTTGATAACCAAGGGGTATCTACCATATGATGAATACAAACCACAATTAATCCACAATGAAGAGGCAAGTGTTTTTGTTTCGTTTTATTTAGTGTCTTTTAAAATTTGTACCACAGTTTTCTGACAAATCATGTTATAAAGGATGCTCAGGTTTCTTTTTTTTTTTCATATACATTTTATTATTTTTTTATTATGTTATGTTAATCACCATACATTACCTCATTAGTTTTTGATGTAGTGATCCATGATTCATTGTTTGCATATGACACCCAGTGCTCTATGCAGAGCGTGCCCTCTTTAATACCCGTTACCAGGCTAACCCATCCCCCCACCCCCTCCCCTCTAGAACCCTCAGTTTGTTTTTCAGAGTCCATCCTCTCTCATGGTTCATCTCCCCCTCCGATTTCCCCCCCTTCATTCTTCCCCTCCTGCTATCTTCTTCTTCTTTTTTTTTTTCTTGACATATATTGCATTATTTGTTTCAGAGGTACAGATCTGAGATTCAACAGTCTTAAACAATTCACAGCACTCACCATAGCACATACCCTCCCCAGTGTCTATCACCCAGCCACCCCATCCCTCCAACCCCCCCCCCCCCCCCCCCC
>NC_058414.1:47016016-47072485 GCF_002201575.2 Neomonachus schauinslandi | reverse complement strand
CCCACTCCAGCAACCCTCAGTTTGTTTCCTGAGATTAAGAATTCTTCGTATCAGTGAGGTCATATCATACATGTCTTTCTCTGATTGACTTATTTCGCTCAGGATGCTCAGGTTTCTATCATCAGTCATCAGTCTTGAGCATCACTGACTTCGCTCAAGAAATTATACCTGTTGCCTCCTATCTTATTTAATGGCCAACCATCAATTCCTCAGCAAACTTCTCTCCACAGTGTTGCCAGCAAGATCTCTTTAAATTTGATCTTGTCACTGCCCCCTGGCTCATTCAACTCCCATTTAAAAACTTTGAATCAAGTTAGAATAAATTCCAGTATCCTTAGCATAAGTTACAAAATCTTTCCTTTTTTTTTTTTTATTTTGGCTATCCATCTAACTCTTTGTATGTAAAAATTACTCATATGCTTTAATTTCTATCTGAAATATTTACAACTCTTCAAAGTACCGTGTTATTCTGTGACTCTATGCCTTAATACTTCATATTCTTATTCATAATTCAACTGTTAAATACATTAATTCTTCCAAATGTTAGTCAAGCATCACTTCCAATGTAAAAAATCTCTCCCTACACCCAAATTTCCACCCTTTTCTGCAAAGATAATCAATTTTTACTTATGAAAAGATTTGTATATAACTTTATTATAGCAAATATCATATATATTGCACATTTATATAAATTTACTTTATTTTTACCTTTCTGTTTCCCTTATTGAATTATGTACTACTACAAAGTAAGGTCTGTACTGTGTTTATCCACCTGTCACTATTGCTTAACATAGTTCCTGCAACATGGTCAGTTTTTATTAATATTGGTTGAATTAGAATTTATCTCCCAACTACTAGAAACAAAACCAAGAAATATCTCAATAAATGTTAGTTGTAGAATGGGAATATAGAACTTTTTAAAAACTAGGAGCTCTAGAACAGGCCTATCTGTCAACTAAGTTTTATTCCATCATTCCCTAGTAATTGACTTTCAAGAGGCAGATATGCCACCACCCCAACTGAAATGTGAATTCAAGAAACAAGCAAGCAGGCCAAGGGATGCAAATGTGAGATAGAGAGAGAGTCCAGGTGGACCACAAGGTCTTGATTCTGATTGCTCAGAGACCTGTAGTTTGATTAATGTGCCAGTATATTCTGTATGGTCCACATCTTGCCCAGGCTTATTTTACTTGCACTTTTTTCACTTGCATTCAGTAGAATCCTAAATAATTTAACAGCTTATATATTAACAGTCATGAAAAATTGTATGTTTGATGAAAATAATAAAATGGAAAATTAAAAATTAAATATCACTTGGGATGCCTGGATGGCTCAGTCACTTGAGCATCAGACTCTTGGTTTCAGCTCAGGTTATGATCTCAGGTCTTGGGATCAAGCCCTGCATCAGGCTCCATGCTCAGCACAGAGTCTGCCTGAGATTCTTCCCCCCCAACCCCCACCTTCCCCTCTCCTCCACTCCTTCCCCCACTTGCATGCTCTCCGTCTTGCTCTCTAAAATAAAGTCTTTTAAAAAAATTAAATATCACTTAAAATAATTGTAGGAACATTTATTAATCTTGCTAGTACTCTTTTGCATGCATGTGTGCACACACACACACACACACAATCCTATATCTATTTATAAAGGATTTCATAAACATTAAGGTGTTCTGAGGAAGCACAGGAGGCATTTCATTATATTGTGAATGAGTGAAAAAAAGACAAAATCTTAATTTGCCAGGACATGATAAAAGGTTTATGTTTTCTAATGTAAAGATATATTCTCTACCCCAGAATAAGGCATTTTATTCAAAACATAAAATGATAATATGATTCTGATCTTTGAAAAAGGCACTGTGATGCTTTTGCTGGTACTGTTACTCTTGTTGTTTTAAGGAAAAAGGGTGATTTCCTCTAAAATTCTTCAACCAAAGTAAAAAATGTCAATGAAGATAGCTATTCTCAAATTGAAAAGTGCCTTTTTTACTTCTAAAATTGGAAAAATAAGGGCGCCTGGGTGGCTCAGTTGGTTAAGCGACTGCCTTCGGCTCAGGTCATGATACTGGAGTCCCTGGATCAAGTCCCGCATCGGGCTCCCTGCTCGGCAGGGAGTCTGCTTCTCCCTCTGACCCTCCCCCCCTCTCGTGTGCTCTCTTTCTCTCATTCTCTCTCAAATAAATAAATAAAATCATTAAAACATAAATAAATAAAATTGGAAAAATAAGAGAATTTAGGATAGTATAAATGTGAATAGATAATGATAACTAATCACCCTGCAATAATTTTGTTTAGTGTATATAATTTTTGTATTATATGAAATTTGGATCCTGTGAGAAGCACATGCTGAGCTTGAAGTTCAGAAGCCCTATAAAAGTTTTTTGTTTTTTTTTAAGATTTTATTTATTTGACAGAGAGAGACAGTGAGAGAGGGAACACAAGCAGGGGGAGAGGAGAGGGAGAAGCAGGCTTCCCGCTGAGCAGGGAGCCTGATGCGGGGCTCGATCCCAGGACCCTGTGATCATGACCTGAGCCGAAGGCAGACGCTTAATGACTGAGCCACCAAGGCGCCCCAGAAGGCCTATAAAAGTTTATTGTGGAGTAAATCCTGTTTTGTTCAATAAAACTTTATTATGTAAAAACAACAACAATAAACAAGCTAATTTGGATGTACACAAATCTCCAAAACAAAGCAAACAAAACACAAGTCCATTTTTAAAATTCAGAAATAAAGGGAAATAGAAAAGGAATTCAACTGGACACATGCCAAAAAGAATGGAATAAGGGAAGAAGCTAGAAAAAAATAATTTCCAAAGTGGAATGCACCTTAAAATAAGCTATACAATCTTTAGAGACCTCCATTCTGCATTGCTCTTAGAGCGTGGCTGTGCCCAGCCCAACCCCTGCCCTAACCACCACCTCCAAGAATGAGATTGCCGGGATATGCAAGGGAATTTGTGGTATTTTAAGATACAATAGATCCTTAAATTGGACTGTCATGTTCTCTGCTTTTTGTCCTGTGCTTTTCTGCCTGAGATCCTGGTTAATGAAAAATTTATTAGCGGCTTACATTTAATTTGATTTGACAGCAAGAGAAGTATTTGCTGGTATAACTTGTAAAATCTGGGAGGAGAAAATAAATGGATTCACAGTACTAAGTACACAGTATTCATATCAACTTTAGAACGGATCAAAAATTATGTGATTTGACATTGACAATGGCATTACACTAGTCAGTAGCAAATGAAGTTTTGGGAGAAAATCACCATTGTCAATGTCATTTTCATTCCTTGGCTGGATTTGCTTTGGCTTTATTTTATAAAATGGTATTTGTAGAATACATTTTCTCAAATTATAATAGAAACAAGTTTACTTTCTACTTTTACTTACCTTTACCATAAAATGTTTTTATTGATAATATCTTTGAAATATGTTTTAACTAAAATAATACAGTTTTTAGGGCAATTTTATAAAACAAGAAAAAAATGAAGTCAGGGGATTACTTATAATTTTAGTATCTAAGTGTAAGTAGTGCTAATATTTTCGTTCATTTTTAAATTTCAGACAAATATTCTTTTTAAAAAGTATCTATTCATTTATTTTAGAAAGAGAAGTGGGGGGGAGGGGCAAAGAGGGAGGGAGAAGGAGAGAAAGACTCTCAAGCAGACTCCCCACTGAGCATGGAGCCCAACCCTAGGCTCGATCTCAGGACCCTGAGATCATGACCTGAGTCAAAATCAAGAGTCAGACACTTAACCGACTGAGCCACCCAGCCGCCCCAAGGCAAATATTTTTTATCATCAAGTAGTATATAAAAATTTGGGTTTCTTTTTCCTTTTACTACATCATGGTATTTCAAACTGTTATATATTCTTTTGAGTACTATTTTGAGTGGTAGCATAATTTTCCATTAAATGAACCAAATGCACTTACCACACCTCAGTACTTGAATCTAATTCTTTCACAAATTGATCTTTGGAGTCTATAAGATTAACAGATTGAAGTTAAGAGGCTGATGTTAATTATCACATATTTATAATTTTGAAGGTAAACTTAGTCTCCAAAAGACAGGCTGAGGGATGCCTGGGTGGCTCAGTTGGTTAAGCATCTGCCTTCAGCTCAGGTCATAATCTCAGGGTCCTGGGATCAAGTCCCGCATCCGGCTCTTTGCTCAGTGGGGACCCGGCTTCTCCCTCTGCCTGCCGCTCCCCCTGCTGTGCTTTCGGTCTCTCTTTCTGACAAATAAATACAATCTTAAAAAAAAAAAAAAGACAGGCTGAGGTATATTTCCAAATTTTAACTCCTGCCTATGGTCACAAAATAACTGATGATGGAGTTTGTCTTCATTTAAAAAATATAGGAAAACGTGACCACTTTTTTGAGACGCTGTGAAAAAAAATATTATGCTGTCACTCAGGGTTAAATATCAAAATAATTTTGCTTAAAGAAAGATATGGATATTTCTTAGGAATATAATAAGTTTATGTATATAGATGGATAGATAAATGGATAGGTAGAGATAGAGATATCCCTATGCAGATAGCTATTTTCATGAAGTGAGATAAAATCTTTTCAGTACATTGATTTAAAATGAAGGGGAACTACCAGAGAAAACGACTGTGGTTTTCTTTTTTACTTTCAGTGATAAAAATGTAGCATCATATGATAGAGCTTTCCATTTTTCCTCATAGCAGTGATTGTGGAGGAATTACATTTTCCTCTCCAGACCTAAAACATTTAAATTACTGAGATTTCCAGTGACCTCTTTCAGCTTGACATGCTGGAGCAGTTACTCAGCTAGTCTGGCAAATATGTAGTTTAGTGACACATGTGGTTACTAGGTTACAAATGAGTTATGCTGTCCTCAGTGAACTGTAGAGCTATGAATACCCAAATTAGTTTCCTCCCCCCAGATTTAAAAATATTAAATTCCAGAAACTGGATCATGATGGCAGACTAAATGAATAAAGGCATGTAACTCCTCATCCACCTAAAACACCCTAAAAGAATGAAAAATATTTTTTAAAAAATTCTTTACTATTACTGGCAAGTGAGACAGTTATAAACTAGGTATAAAATCAGTTTGTCAAAATCAATAGCTTTCATATTATATAGCTTTCATATTACAATAGCTTTCATGTTACAACCAGTTAGAAAATGTAACTGAAAAAATATCTATAAATACCTAGGAATAAACCTATCAACAAATGTTCACTGATTCTGTGAAGAAGTTTATAATATCTTACTAAAGAATATGAAAGAATTGATCAAGTGGAAACATATTCAATATTTTTTTTTAAGATTTTTTTTATTATTTATTTATTTGAGACAGAGAGAATGAGAGACAGAGAGCATGAGAGGGAGGAGGGTCAGAGGGAGAAGCAGACTCCCCGCCGAGCAGGGAGCCTGATGCGGGACTCGATCCCGGGACTCCAGGATCATGACCTGAGCCGAAGGCAGTCGCTTAACCAACTGAGCCACCCAGGCGCCCCATATTCAATATTTTTAAATGTGAAGACATATTCGTACAGATTTCAGGTTTCATCCAACTCCCCATCCCATTGATCTATAACTCAATGGAATCCCAAACAAAATACCAAATAAAATACTGAACTAATATCATTGATTTTTCAACCAAATGAAAGAAATGAATTACAGAAAAATTATCCAGAATGAAACTTTGGAATTATGTGGTTAGTTTCTTTTTTGGCTTCTGACATAAGAATCTAGATTATTCAGATAGGAACTGGGATATTTCCTTATGCCTAGACTTTCAACCAACCAAAATGATCCTTCCCAAGAGAAGCTCCTGTGGAGGAAGGAGGTACCACAGCACAACATGTGGCCACAGCAGTCAACTATGTGCCCATCAGGTGGTAGGAAACTTCATGAAAGCTCTTCTTTGCACTGTGGTTATTAACCTTCCTCACATCAAAAGTACCCAGGTACAAGTAGTGGGCTCACACATTTGAACTCGACTGGTTTTTCTATTACTTTGTACATTTTTCAGCAGTGAAATCAAAAAGGGTCTTCAGCTTTATTCCCATTTCTTGCAAGGGAAGAGTCTTTATACAATTGGACATATTTTGTTATCTTCTCCTTGAGAATTTTAACCCTCTTTTGCTATCTACAGGAATTTGTAAACATATTTATTTTTACTTGCATTTTTTTCCTTTTCAGATGAAATTTTTATATTGCATTCATTTGTCAAAATAAGACCTCTCACATAAAAAGTAAAAATAAAATATGGCCAAGGATATGCATAGTACTCTTATGAAGATATTATACGAAGAGGCTGTGGAGTTGGAAACCTTGACATAATGAAAAGCAGATTACTTTAAAAAAAAAAAAAGAGGGAAATAAGTGGTGCATAAGTGGCTTGGTCAATTAAGTATCTGACTCTTGATTTCAGCTCAGGTCATGATCTCAGAATCCTGAGATCCAGCCCTGTATCAGGCTTTGTACTCTGAGCTGGGTGTGGAACCTGCTTAAGATCCTCTCCCTCTCCCTCTGCCCCTTCTTCCCCCACCCCCACCACCCTGCTGATATGTGCATTCTTTCTGTCTCATAAAAAAAAAGGAAAGGGAAATGTATGACATCTTTGGAACATTTGGTCAAAAAAGGAGTAAATCAGGTGTTTTGGACTTAAAATACTTAAAATTTTCCTAGAGCTTATACTTTTTTCTTTCTTTTATTTTTTCTATTTTATTCACATCTCCTGGAAGAGGGGTGTGTGTGTGTGTGTGTGTGTCTGTCTGTCTGTCTGTCTGTGTCTGTGTGTGTTTGTGTGTCTGTGTGTCTAGAGCCATTTGTGGAGAGGGGTGGTAACATAATTAAACAAGGAAGCCATTACATTGAGGTGACTTTAATGCCTTGGTAGTCTCCCTAAGCAAATGAAAGTGTAGGCACAGGTCAATGCAAGTGCATCTGAGAAAATGAAACCTGAGAACAACCAACCATAAACAGCCAACTGGTTTCCTCAAATAAGGCAGTTACTTAAGCTATAGCCAATCAAATATTTCCTTGTTTTGCTTATACACTTTCTCTGTAAAAACCTTTATCCTAGCTCCTTTTAGCTAACCACCTTTGGTTTGGCTCTGTGTGATTTGAATCAATGTATGCTTGAACAAATTCTTGAAAATTTTAATGTGCCTCAATTTATCTTTAAAAAAAGAAAAAACAGCTACTTTTATTGAACTAAGATTTTTTTTTTTTCAAATAAGCTCTACGCCCAACATGGGGCTTGAACTCACAACCCTGAGATCAAAAGTCACATGCTCCAATGACTGAGCCAGCCAGGTACCTCTCAGTTTATCATTTAATTAGGGATGCTTAACCACCTAATTCAGTTTTACATGTCCACCATCTGCCATCTACTCTCTTATCTAAAACATGATGTCACATGTACCCTTCCCTCAACTGGTCCTCAGCCTCATGAGGCCACAAGAACCTCCTAGAGCCTTTCTTAGTTACATCACAGACAACTTTGCATATAGAGGGAAAACTAATGCCTATCACCACATGTATGGTTGCTGCTGTATCCAGTCATATGGGTGCAAGGCTTCACTGGATGTTGATTTAACTCTTGTGAACTGATACTGCCAAAATTGTTGGAATACTATAAGAACAACTTAGAACTTATCTTAGGGTTTCAAACTAATGCATTTATTTATTTATTTTTAAAAGATTTATTTATTTATTTATTTATTTATCTATTTATTTATTTGGGGTGGGGCAAGCAGACTCCACACTGAGTGCAGAGCCAAATGTAGGGCTAGATCTCAGGACCCTGAGATCATGACCTGAGCTAAAACCAAGAGTCGGACACAACCGACTGAGCCACTTGGGTGCCCCTCAAACTAATGCATTTAAGTTACATATGTATAATATAACAGATTCTACAGTGTAATAGATGCTTCACAAACTTAAGTGTTTATCCAATAATTATTTACTACCCAAGATATATTTCTGATAAAAATATTTTAAAGCAATACTTAGAGTTTTTGATTTTACATTGCCATGGATGTAAACTAAATTTTGAAATTTCACTATGTGTTAGTATTCATTTATATCATTCATTTAAGATTCTGTAAACAAGACTATTTCTTTCATTGTCCAGTTGTATATTTCAGGTACTTTATTTTATTTTACTTTTTTATTTATTTATTTTTAAGATTTTATTTATTTATTTGACAGAGAGAGGGAACACAAACAGGGGAAGTGGGAGAGGGAGAAGCAGGCTTCCCGCCTACCAGGGAGCCATATGTGGGGCTTGATCCAGGACCCTGGGATCATGACCTGAGCCGAAGGCAGATGCTTAATGACTGAGCCACCCAGGTGCCCCTATTTCAGGCATTTTAAATATGATATTTTGGGGCAGGTATTAAAAATTTGTAACATATGGAAATAGGTATGGTAATAAATTGTGATGGACTTATTTAAAAAAATACAAAAACAATCAGATTTATAAGCACAGTATATGTCAATACCTAATAAAAGGAGAGAATTTCAAGACCATTGTTAGGTGGATAAGAGCTACTGTCAAAAAATACATTCATAATTCCTTCCCAGCTTTTAGGCACTTTTCTATGGTATCTTTCTCAATCATACTTAGTTGGAATTAATTTCTCCATTTTTTTTTCTTAGGCTCTTTTGCTCCCCAGCGGTCACTTTTAACATACTCTACTTTGTATTATAGTTGGTCATTTAAAAAACTGTCTCCAAGACTAGACAACATTATTTTATCCCACCCACTGGTAGCACAGACAAAATAACTTTTTAAGTGGACCAAAGCATCATTTTAAACTTTTCTACTTGAAACATTTCTGGAAAGCTCCAGAAATGATATAGTAAGAAAAAATAAAGAGTATCAGCAATTTTCAAATTCTGTCTGAGGATTAATTTTTGGAGGCATTAAACCAGGATAAGAATTTTTTGTTTTTGTGTCCTTTTTTGTTAAAAAACAATGAAACAAAATACTTAATAAATAGTGAAATTAGGTATAGGAAATTTCAGCCATGGAAATAGAAAGCTAAAAGGGCTCACAAATTCAGTTTGCACCTTGATAGCTACTGAAAAATATTAGCGTGTGATTGACAGGTTTCAGGTTAGAGATTTCGTTTATTTACAAAGGAATTGTGAAGGTAGTATTATAGTGAGGAAACCAGGAAGACAGGAAGAAAGGCTACAAGAATGTTTAACTTCATATTAACTGCTCATTGGCATTTTTTATACTCGTTTTTTTTTTTCATGAAATGCCTTTCCCTCCCCTTTTTTTTAATCTAACCAAAAAATGCTTCAGACACAACCAAAAATTCTTAATGCTGATATTTCATGAGTTTTTACATGTGTTTTGCTGCACAGATGCGTATGTTTCTCTTTTTCTTCTCTAAGAGCCTATATAATCTTATGCAACTTCATTGGTCTGTGACATTACGATAATATCTCTTGTATAGACACTGGAATGTTGCTAGAAGCTAAGAGCTTCTTACAGACTGAGAAGCTGTCTTACTCATGTAGCCTCTTTGGTATAGATAGAATATGTATTAATTTTTAGATAAATGGAATTAATTAGCAGCTCACTTTCACATCCTCTAAAAACATGGGCCCCTTTAATATGTTAGTACCCTGCAGCAGATTTTGAATTTTAACAAAGGCTTCCGAAAATCTTTACCAAATATTGGGAAACTTTTATCTATTTAAATCATTGCACTTAGGTACGCTGGTAATCAACTTTACTGAATACCCTTACTCAGTCTCTATGTGGACATCAGAGTTATTGTGGGGAGCAGGACTCATTCTGGTTTGGGGAAGATCTTACTACATAAAGAACTGTGTTTGAAATTCTTTGAAGTATCAAGTATCCCACACATGAATGGCAAAGGCAGTTATTTTAATCTCTCAATCTCTATTCAGTTTTGTAGTTCTGTCAAAGGAGTCATCTTTCTTAAAGTTACCTTTAAGAAAGTGGGGTAAATGGTTGTTAGCATCCTTTGAATTTTTTCCCATATTTTGATACATCTTATTATCCCTTGAGTTGTTTTTTTTTTAAAGATTTTATTTATTTATTTGAGACAGAGAATGAGAGCATGAGAGGGTCAGAGGGAGAAGCAGACTCCCTGCCGAGCAGGGAGCCCGATGCGGGACTCGATCCGGGACTCCAGGATCATGACCTGAGCCGAAGGCAGTCGCTTAACCAACTGAGCCACCCAGGCGCCCTATCCCTTGAGTTTTGCCAACCTTAGTTTTAATATTTCTTTTTGAATGATCACTTTGTCTCCATTATACGTGTTACACTCCTTCAGAATGCACACACGTCATACTTGCCTCTTCAGTGTAATTTCTAGAAGTTCTTTCTAAATAGTTAAACTCTAATGGCCTAAAAACAAATTAGGATATGCCCACCCTTCAGATATTTGTTAAGCTTATATTCTTTGTAGCAACAAACCCTAATTACATGGTGATCACCTATCTGTTTATGATCATATTTATTATCTGCTATATAAACACTAAAGAGAGTAGATAAGTTTATCATCTTAGCACAGTCTCAGTGAGACATTTTGACTAGCTCCCTTCATCATTGTTCTCCTGTTCCCATTGTGCATTAAAATTTTAAAACATTTTTTTTCTGTTCCTTCAGCCCCTGCCTTCTTTCCTCCCAGTTAGTCTCTTTTTGGACAAGCACATGTGGGGTTTACTGAAGCCAAACATTTACATGAATATCATTAACTATTTCCCTCTAATATTCCACATTCTTCTGAAATGTTGTTAAGATGTTTTTGGGCTCAGTCACTTGGGACTGGTGAGATTTTGATGCCTCTTTTAGTGACCTTGACTATCCTTCAAGATAAGCTATCATCACTCCATGAACTGAGATTTTATGGGACTGGTTTTTCTGTTCTTGGTTGAGAAAGTCAACTCTATCCCTCAGGGAAAGGTGGACCTATTCACATCTTTAAGTTCTGCCAAATACAGAGTTTTTAATACCAGAGGAATATTCTCCACTACAGGTGACTCCAGGGCTCCAAAGGCTTCTTCAATGGGTCTGTTCTTCTCACTAGCTTTATGATACTTTTCTACTCAGGCAGCAAATCTTTTTGCTAGCTTATTTTCCCTCAAAGTATGTCAACTTTTTACTGTACAAACATCAAAGCTGTACACATACCAAAATTTCCAAGGGAAACTCAAAGAGAATTGAGCCTTGTGTCCATAATTCGGACAACACCATCAGAGTACCACATACCTGCCACAAGGTTAGCTGGAAAGATGACATTTTGCGGTCATCAGCAGGCCCGCGTTGCCTCCCAAGGGCACCACAGTTCTGCCTCTGGCCAGTTGCTGAGGAGTTATAGCTGCCTTCCCAAAACTCTGTGAGTGTTCTATATCAAAACCGAATGGTACATGAAAACCAAGACAAACCATCAGTGGAGCTGGAGGTAAGGGAATGGTTTAATAAATTAGTGATCTCTAACTTTGATCTGGTCACTGCACAAAAGGAAAGAGTTATAATTTTTATAGTACATTGAGGGAATGAAAAAGGAAAATTATAGCCAGAGAAGAGAAGCTCTAGGTCCACCTGACCCCACAGGAAACCCAGGGGATCAAAACAGTGCCATACCCTAGCCAAACCTATAGAACTGAGAGTAAATAAACTTAGATTTACAGTGCAGGTTCTGCCTCTTCAATAGCTTCATGACATGGATCTTCAAAATTATTACCAGTATTTGATGAAAGCAATGCAGATTACAAATCATCTTCTTATGCTGTATGTTATTTAAAAGCTTGACATTCCTTTGAGATTGACCACTGTCTTAATCAGCTCAGGCTACTCTATCAAAATCTGGTAGACTGGGTGACTTAAATAATAGACATTTATTTCTTACAGTTCCAGATGCTGGGAAGTCACATGATCTAGGTGTTAACAGATTTAGTTATTGGTGAGGGTCATTTTCCTGGCTTATAGATAGCTACCTTCTCCTTATATCTTCTAATGCTGGTTATAGAGAGAAAGCTCTGGTCTATTGATCTTCTTATAAGAATGCAGTCCTATCATGGGGGTCCCACCCTCATGATCTCATCTAAAACTAATTAAAGGCACCCACCTCCAAGTCCCATCACAGTGGGAGTTCGGTCTTTAACATGTGAATTTGAGGGGGACACAAACATTCAGTTCATAACAACCATCCTATGAGGTTATTAAATATCTTCTAACTGGTAAGTTTAGACAGATTAAATGGCTATTCAAGGACATGAACTATTAAACTGCAGTTAGATTTCTAATCAAAATCATCTGTCTCCATTTATAGTTTTTTTTTTTCCTTTGGTAAACCATTCTGTATTGTTCAATAATTTTACTCCACTTTTATTTTTTTATTTTTATTTTTTTAAAAGACTTTATTTATTTATTTGAGAGAGAGAATGAGAAAGAGAGAGCATGAGGGGGGGAAGGTCAGAGGAAGAAGCAGACTCCCTGCTCAGCAGGGAGCCTGATGCGGGACTCGATCCCAGGACTCCAGGATCACAACCTGAGCTGAAGGCAGTCGCTTAACCAACTGAGCCACCCAGGCACCCCATTCCACTTTTAAAAAATGTGTTTATGACACAATGTTTAATCTTCATGTAACTGTACAATTCTCTAATCCCATCATCATTCCTTTTGACTCTTAATACAATTGCAAAGCAGTCCTTTTTTTGTCACATATATTATTCACCCATTTACTTAACAAGCACTAATGGAATTCCTCCTATATGACAAGTACGTGAGTTACAAAGAAAAGGAATTCACAGTCTGGTCAAGGGGACAAAGAAGCTAACACACGATTATATCTTGCTGAAGGAAGCCATGCAAGCTTAGGGAGGACACCTAACCAGCAGGGCTTGGCAAGGGGAGATGAACCAAAAACTCGGTTGATATGAGGAATTATACTGAACTGGGGTTTTGAAAGTTGAATAGGATTTCCTGATGGTATGACCAAAAGATAATGTTTCTAAGATAAAGCTAACAATTCATTTTATAGAGAAATAACACTGGGCTTTGGGAAAATGGAGGTTCTGTTTTAAGAATTGGGCATGGCAATGGAAATGGCAGGATATCATCTGAACATTGTCAAGGGCAGTGGTATTCATTTATTTATTTTTAAAGATTTTATTTATTTATTTGGCGAAGAGAGACACAGCAAGAGAGAGAACACAAGCAGGGGGAGTGGGAGAGGGAGCAACAGGCTTCCTGCCGAGCAGGGAGCCCGATGCGGGGCTCGATCCCAGGACCCTGGGATCATGACCTGAGTTGAAGGCAGACGCTTAACAACTGAGCCACCCAGGTGCCCCAGCAGACAGTGGTATTTAAAAAGTTGCACATTTTATATGAAATTGTGAATTTCTTCCTGGTTACAATAAGTTGCCTTTAACTATTTTAGGAAAGGGAGTAAGATGATCAAATTTGATTCAAAAATGTGTTTAATGTGGAGAATAAGAAGGTTCCATAGCTCAAAGGTTAGAGCATCGGTCTTGTACTATGGAGAAGAGATTGTGAGGAGAAGAGCGCTGTGAGATTGGAAAAACAAAATTCAGGTAAGGGGGGTGGGGGGATGGGGGATGGGTGATGGACATTGGGGAAGGTATGTGCTGTGGTGAGCGCCGTGTATTGTGTAAGACTGATGAATCACAGACCTGTACCCCTGAAACAAATAATATATATTAATAATTAAAAAATAAAAAATAAGTAAATTTTTAAAAAGAAACTGCAATCATATGGATTAAAAAACAAACAAGAAACAAAAAAGAGTGACATATAAATATAATACTTGACAGAGTATTATAGGTGAGGTATTATAAGTGAGGCAAAAATCAACAGAACATATTAACAATTGGATTTAGCTAGAAGACTAAAATGTTAAAGATAACTTCCAAATTTCTGACTTGAACAACTTTGTTAATGTTTATTCAATAACAAAACAGAATGGAAAGCAGGACAATTAGGAATATGTGTGTTTGTTTGGGATGAGATGAAACTGACGTACCAGAGAGAATTTCAAAATACAATTCCACTTCCAGAAGAAAGTTACATGGATATAAGAAACTATCCCTGAATACCAAGTTTTGTTTAAAGGAAAGGCTATAGTTTAAATAATTTATGAAAAGTATGTAGAATGAGAGTCAAAGAGAGGAATCCCAGCATTTGTGAAATTAAAAGAGAATGAGATGCTTACCAAAGAGATTAAGCATCACTGATTTTTGATGAGAATGGTTCACCCACATTTTCTCAACTTCTCTTCTTCATCACTCTGCAACTGAAAAAAATGTGGTTTCTGCCTTAACTTTTCCATTGAACTTGCTCTTGCAGATGATCTTTTCGTTAAGTCAAATGTGCACTGCCAAGTCCTATTTTTATCTGACATCCCAGCAACTTTTCAGTGTTGGTATCACCTTATTTCAGAAACTTCCTTTCTTCCTTCCTTCCTTCTCTCTCTCTCTTTCTTTCCTTTCTTTCTTTTTCAAACTTTCTTTCTTTCTTTCTCTCTTTCTTTTTTTATTCCTTCCTTCCTTCCTTCCTTCCTTCCTTCCTTCCTTCCTTCCTTCCTTCCTTCCTTCCTTCCTCTTTCTCTCTCTGTCCCTCTCTTTCTTTCTTTCTTTCTTTCTTTCTTTCTTTCTTTCTTTCTTTTCTTTTCTTTTTTCTTTTCTTTTCTTTCTTTTGCTTTTCACAACTCCACAGTCTTCTAGGAGTTCTTCCTAACTCTAGCTGCTTCTCTTCAGCCTCCTCTGATGGCCACTCTTCTACCAAATCTCTTAATGTTAACATTTCCTCAAGCTCAGTTGTTGGCCAGTTTCTTTCTTTCTTTCTTTTTTTTTTTTTAAGATTTTGTTTATTCATGAGAGACAGAGAGAGAGAGAGGCAGAGGCAGAGGGAGAAGCAGACTCGCCACTGAGCAAAGAGCCCAATGTGGTACTCGATTCTAGGACCCTGAGATCATGACTGGGCTGAAGGCAGATGCTTAACCAACTGAGTCACCCAGCTGTCCCTTGGCCAGTTTCTTTTTGTATATACTCTCCACAGCTTGTCGTGGATCTGGAAAAATATCTACATACCAGCAACGCTCAAATTTGAACTTGAACCTAAACTTCTCTTCAGAGCTCCACACTTATATAGCCAGCTATTTACTTGTCATCTCCACCTGGTTATCTAGTAGGCATCTAAAATTGTATGTATTTCATTAAACATATATCTTGTTATTCACATTTCCTCTTGCTTTTATCGCATATCTAATATATAAAGAATTTCTCATTCTTCCTCCAGAATATATCTCAAATATCTATTTTGCCACCATATCTGTAATAAAAAAAAATCACCACACCTCCTTGAATGACTCTAATAGCCTCTTCATAATATTCTAACTTGTACTTTTGCTTTTCTTGCAGTTGATTTTCAATTCATTGGCTGGAGTGATTTTTTTTTTAATGCAAATCTAATTACATCTCTACATTGTTTCAGTCATTAATAACTTCCTCTAACTAAGGATAAAATTCATGAGCTTGGTATTCCTTACAATGCTTTGCATGATTTTACTGTGTATTTTTTAGGCTCATCTAATAACATTCTACATGACATTTTGTGTATCTCTCCAAACTCTTTCATCCTCAGTGCTCATCCACCTGAAATGCTCCCCAACCACTACTAATAGACATGGTCAGCACCATGGACATCACTTGGCAGCCTCTTAGAAATGCAGAATCTCAGCACTTAGTGAACAATTAAACTTGGAGGTGGGAAGAGTCAGAGATGACTCTCAGGTTTCTGACTTGAGCAAGTAGAGACTGTATCTTCCTCCCTCTCCACATTTACTTAAATGTGAGGTCTTAAAATAGGTAAAAATACTTCAGAAAATCCTCCTTTTATCCCCTTTTAAAGTGATTCTCAAATTAGACCAGCATCAAAGCCATCTGAGGGCTTAGTAAATCACAAATTGCTGGGCCTCACCACCAGCAGTTCTTATTTAGTAGGACTGGTGAGAAAGGGGCAAATTTTACCTGTGTAATAAGTCCCCAGGTAATGCTGATGCTGCAGTTCTGGGGACTACCCTTTAAGAACCGTGGCTCTGATAAGTAGTTCTCAGCCTTAACTGCACAGTAAAATCACCTAGGGGAGTTTTTTTAAAAACCCTGATGCTAGTACCACACACCACACTATAAGCCAATTAAATCAAACTTTCTGATACATTTCTAGGGGTGCCTGGCTGGCTCAGTTGGTTAAGGATCTGATTTCAACTGAGGTCATGATATCGGTGTCCTGGGATCAAGCCCCACATCAGGCTCCTGATCGGTGGAGAGTCTTCTTCTCCCTCACCTTTTCCCTCTCCCTCTGTCCCCCACCTCACCTGGGAACTTACTACACAGGTAAAATTCACTGCTTATGTGCTCTCTCTCTCTCTCAAATAAATAAAATCTTTAAAAAATTTATGGGACCTTTCTAATGGTTCTTAGATTAATACAGGAGGTTTAGCTTCAGCCTCTTTAGTTTCCTGAGGGACTTATAATTTGTATACTAATCTCTGATTCCTGATATCTTAAAGTAAAAATATTTTAAGTTTTATATTTTCCTTATCTCTTAGCTCTGCTAAAATTTAAACTCCGTATTTCTGTGGTTGTTTTACAATTTGGAAATGTCCTTTACATTCTATTGAATCTAGTAGTGCATTAAATTTCTTGTATGTTGTAGTTGAGACAGAGGCTTAATATATTTCAGCAAGGGGAGGGAAGCTTTGGAGGATGGATCTCCCAAACCACTATTTTAAATACCATACTGCTAAGTTTGAAATTTTACAAAACAAATTTCTATAGAAACATAAGGGGGAAAAGTTATCAAGAATTTTCATAATAAATAAATTTCAAGTAAATAATCTTTTAGTCCAGATTAGAAAAAGAAAATACTGAAGGCAGAAAGGGGTAAGATTAGACTGTTTGTAATCTCAGTTTTGTTATTCTGTTTCAGAAATTCTGATACATTCTTGCTCCAGAATGTCATTTTCTATGTCCCATAAAAATTATTTCCCTTCTTGACAAGTTTCTTTTCAGTTAAGGAAAACACAATTGCCAATATATTATAGTTAGATTTGTGAGCTACCTACTTAAAGAGTATTATTGCTTCTGGTGTGTTATTTGAACAACTGACTTTTCATCCTTTATCCTTTGGACCTGAGGTTTGGCAGGGGGGTTGTTATTTTTTTTCAATCCTCATAATAAATGAAAGCAAATAAATGGAAGAGAGTAAGAATGAATATAAAAAGGAGGTCTGCAAAGAAATCAGTAGATTCATGATAATAGGCTGGAAAAAAAACTCAAAATGGACTAAGATTATTGAGCCTATTGATACGGAGACAGGTAGCAGATACTTGGACAAAAATGGTTGTGGAGAACTATAGATATAGAGCTCTATCTAGTATAATTCTTTCAACATTTGATTTTCCCCAACTTCTCATTGAGCATATATTATAAAATATACATTATATAAATCAAGATGCACACCTGTTTTTAGTTTTGTTTTTAAAGCTCTTCATTTATGTAAACCTAGAGGAGTGTTTTTCTTCTATGGGTATTATTCAGTACACATTATTATATGATCATATAATTACATTAATTTGACTCCATTGTGCTGAGTATAATCTCATTACTTTAACTTAAAAATTTGAGATTTATATATACATATATATATATATAATTTCTATATATGTTTCAAAAAGTTAAGGATACAAGAATAAATCTTATTCAGTAAAACTTTACATTTAAACAATAATTCATCTAGAAACAAGTGGAATGCCAGAAACATAACTGAAAAGATTCATTACGGAACAGTTTTGTTTTTCCATTTCTATATAAAGGCCTTTGTTTTACAAGCAAAGTAACAAATGGCTTAAAACAATCTTCTTGTTGCTAGGCTGTTAGATACCTAACAGACCTTACACTTTTTAGGTTTAAACATAACAAACTGTAGCATTATAAAGATGCTTAGTAAAATAAGAAGGTGACTCATTACAAAAATTAGAATTTCTCTTTCCCACTAGAAGTCCTTGACATTGTGTACAACAGATATTACTTTTTTAGATTGTTCTCCCATTTTTCCTTTTTTTGTTAATCCTTATTTTTTTTTTAAGATTTTATTTATTTATTTGACAGAGACACAGCGAGAGAGGGAACACAAGCAGGGGGAGTGGGAGAGGGAGAAGCAGGCTTCCCGCTGAGCAGGGAGCCTAATGAGGGACTCGATCCCAGGACCCTGGGATCAACACCTGAGCCAAAGGCAGATGCTTAACGACTGAGCCACCCAGGCGCCCTGTTAATCTTTAACTTAACAACAACCTGGCAATGTGAATTTATCTCTTTTTAAAAATATAATATCCCTTAAATATATTTTTAGATTATAGTTTTATTTCCTGGTTGTTGCAAATAATGTATTTTATTTTGAAACATTTTCCAATTATTTCTATCTGAAAATAAATATAAGATGGATGGTTTTTATGAGCAATCAACCAAGTATAATAAAAGTGGATTAAATTGAAGGAGTTTGATTCAAATGTTAGAAGAATCTTGCCAAGAAGTGTGGATACAATGGTAAGCAATATTGAGAAAGGAGCTTGGACTGGACTTTCAGAAGACTGAATTATATTCCTTTTTTGATTAGTCATTGGCTGTGATTGTGGGCAAGTCATGTCTCCTTTTGAGACTTCTCAGTTTTCTCCCTTATGTTATGTCATAGACTTCTTTTGAATGAAAAACATTAAGGAACTTGAGGGCCTGATATTGTGTGCTTGTATGTGTGTAGTTTAAAGAGGCGTGTGGATGTTGCTACTGAGCTATATCACATATAAAGTTATAGGATTAAATACCAACCAATGAAATGTAGATTTTATTTTGTATGCAGTACACATGTGTATTAAAAAGGGAGAGAGTTCAGTTTGAAGGAAAGATTGTCAGGATCTGGAGGGAGAGAAATTAATTAAGAAACCAGTGTAAAAGCAAGTGGGAGTTTGGCCTAAATAAAGGTGGTAGTTAAGGAAATGGTAGGTTCTTTGATTTCCTCTGCAAGAACTGTTCTGTTTTTTTTGTTGTTTTTTCCTCTTAAAACTGTGTCAATGTCAAATTTAAATTCTGGAAATGTTGAGTAGATCATGGAAAACCAAAAGCAAAAATGCTGTACAACCTATATGGAACTAAACTACAAAAATTACTGGGTAAAAAATATGGAAAATTTGGCAAGAAAAATATTAATACTAGATAGTACATACATTATCAACAAGTCAAAGACTACTCAACACCAAAAAAAAAAAAAATCTGATTAAAAAATGGGCAGAGGACCTAAATAGACAGTTTTCCAAAAAGACATACAGATGGTTAACAGACACATGAAAAGATGCTCAACATCATTATTCATCAGGGGAAATGCAAATCAAAACCACAATGAAATAACAACTAATACCTTTCAGAATGGCTAAAATCAAAAACACAAGAAATAATAATTGATGGTGAGGATGTGGAGAAAAGGGAACCCTTGTGCACTGTTGGTGGGAATGTAAATTGGTACAGCCACTGTGGAAAACAGTTTGGAGGTTCCTGAAAAAGTTAAAAAAAAAAAAAAACAACTTAAAAATAGAATTACTATATAATTCAGTAATTCTAGTACCCAAAGAAAATAAAAACACTAATTCAAAAAAGATAACTGCATCCCTGTGCTTATTGTAGCATTATTTATAATAGCCAAGATATGGAAGGAGCCTAAGGGTCTATAGGTAGATTAATGGATAAAGAAGAGGTCACACACACACACACACGAATATTATACAACCATTAAAAGGATGAGCTCTGGCCATTTGCAACAACATGGATGGACCTAGAGGGTATTATGCCAAGTGCAAAAAGTCAGACTGAGAAAAAATAAATGCCATATGATTTCACTCATGTGGAATCTGAAAAACAAAACAAATGAGTAAACAAAAAGCAGCATCAGACTTGTAAATACAGAAAACAAACTGATGGTTGCCAGAGGGAAGGGTGGTGGAGGATGGGCCAAATGGGTGAAGGGGAGTAGGAGATACAGGCTTCCAGTTACGGAATGAATAAGTCATGGGAATAAAAGGTACATCAGAGGGAATATAGTCAATGATACTGTAATAGCACTGTATGGTGACAGATGATAGCTACACTTGTGGTGAGCATAGTATAATACCTAAAGTTGTGAAATCACTATGTTGTACACCTGAAACTAATGCAACATTGTGTGTCAACTATGCTCAAATTAAAAAAAAAAAATAAAAACAAAACATAAAAAAACAAAAACTCAGACTTCCTTAACTTTAATAATATCTAAAGTTTTCTTCCTTTTAAGAACATCTTATCTCCATTGAGGAATGAAATCATGGTATTTTAAAAACACTTTTCTATATTAAATATAAAAAAGAAAATGAAGCTTACACATTTATCAGTATTTAGTGATCAGTTATGATGTGTGCCTTCAACTATTCTAGGTGTGAGTCAAATAGACCACATCCCTACTTTTCTAGAGCTTCCATTCCATGGATTTTCATTTATTTCATTTTATTTACATTTGTTTTTTGAAAAGACAGACAATGAACAAATGGGAAAAAAATTATATATAATGCTAGGTCAGGTTTTGAACAAGTAATTGCTATGAAAATGAAATAATCCATGGTAAGAGAATTACAAGTGAAATGAAGAATGTATTTTAGATAAAGTGGTGAAGGAAGAGCTTAAAAAGGTGACATTTAAGTTGAGACCTAAATAAAATAAGGAAGTAAATAAGGAAATAAAATGCAAGTATCTGGGGGAAGAGAATTCCAAGCAGAGAAAATGGCCCTGGGGCAGAAGCATGTTTAGAAAGTTCAAGTAACAGAAGGAAGTGAGTACACCTGAAACATACTAAGCTAGGGAAGATGCAAATCGAAGAGAGAGCCAGGGGCAAAATCATAGACTAAAGCTATAATTGCCAAAGCCCTATTAGGTAGGATATATCCCAGTATTAAATTAAGGATCAGGAGACTATGCTCACTTCATAGAAAATATAAACACTGAGGAAGTTTAAAATAAGATTTAAGTTATTAATAATATAAATATTATATAAAAGTACAAATGAACAGGAAAGGAAATAATGTTATTCCTGTTAAGTTGTATCTCAACATTCTGTACATTTTTATTACACTAAGATTTCTTGGGGAAAAAATTTATTATTATTTTTTTTACCGAATATTTATTTATATTATTTTTGTGTCAGGATCTTTTGTAGGATTAAGAGATAAAAAGTATAACTTAAAAAGTATAATGAAAATATTTTGTGTTCTCAGTGGTTTTTATAACATTACACATTCAATTGTATATTTCAAATTATTACAAAGACATTTTAGAGTCTCTTGATGTTCTGACCCTCTAACATACTTTTTAACTCATCATCAGCTATGCAATTCTTTTTAAATATTATATCTGAATTTTTAGAATTCATGCAATTATAGTAAATGCTTCTACATCCATGGTGGATAGATTATTATTGAAATAGTGCTCATCTGTGAAACTTTATTATGGCTAAAACTTAGAGTTCGGTTTTGTGAATGTTTCCATATAACACCCTGAAGATGGGTTGTCAATGCACTTACTTGGGATGCTTTTAGTTGCAAGGAATAGAAACTTCTCAAAGTACCTTAAAGATAGAGATATTTATTTACTTTTTTTTTTTTCTCAAACCAGAAGCCTGGAGTTAGGCAGCTCTAGGATGGGTTCAAAAGCTCAACATTTCAGAGCAGCATGAATTACCACACAATTTTCCATTCTTTCTGAAGGCCCAAGGATCGCTTTTGTTGCTTTATGTATCATGTCTTTGACCAACCTCTAAGAGGCTGTCCAAGTGTACCTCATTTCCTCATCTCTTCTTTTTTGAATCAAGATAAAAGACTTCGATGCAAGTCCCAGTATAAATTAGTCACTAACAAAGAAGACAGGATTACCCATTCTGGACAATCCTTAATACAGAATCTGAGTTGGGGAAAAGGGCAAAGGGCCCACAATACTTAAACAAATGGCTCTGCCTAAGTCTAAAATTTTTTTAAAATAAATCTGTGATTTTGCTAATAAGGAAGAAGAGGTTGGACAAAATAACCCATGCATGGGAAAACAATAATATCTGTCACTTTATATTCCTCAATGTATTTGAACTGTTAAGTTTTTCATTCAGTTGCAAAGACAAATCTGTGAACTAAATTAGCATAAATGAGCATGGCTCCAAAGAAACTATTACTAATTGGATTCTAAAATTGACTGTTACTAAAGTTGAGTTGGAAATATTAATTTAATAAACTATGAAATTATATCTTTTTATAACTCTACTGCTTCCAAACATCCCTTTTCTTAAAGTGTATCTTAACTGTTTAGTATAGTCTTTCAGTATCTTTCCTTTGTAGCCAAATCTGGAATCTAGTGTAATTTTTAAATTTCTATGTGATTTTTATTGTGATTAGGAATTAACCCTTCTTATTAGTCTTACAGAGGGTTTTTCAGAATAAGTAGTAAAAAACCCTAAGTTCATATTTGATATTTTTCACCAGTATTTGAATCATTATTATTAATTGTTTGAGGAGCACTTCAAGAATTTTGTGTAAACTATAAATCATCTCCATGGATACTATTGTATATTTACAAATTATGCATAAAATTTCTAAAGTAAACATTCTCCATAAAATTCATTGAAGTAATCCATGAATCTGTGGACCACGGGTTACTATTTAAATTAATATTTTTAAAAATCATCTATTTCTTATTCATTTCCTTCAGCTAATTTTAAGTAGCTGGATCTCCTTATGATATAGTTATATCCCAAATCACATGGTGAATTCTTTTATGAAAAAGGCAATCTCTTCCTAAGTCCTGCCCCATACAATCTCAGACTAAGATTCTTTTTCATTATACAGAGCACTACTGTTTAAATAATTTGTTATTTTTTTGCAAAAGCTTGAAAAGTTGCAATTTTTTATATATCAGTTCCATTTGTGATCTTTCCCACTGTCAATGCCCTACTGAAGTTACTTGACCTTTGCTTTGAGCAAGAATAAGTAATTTATCTCATAAATTTTCGTTAAAAAAATATCTTCCTCACATCTAGTATTTAAATCATGGTCCCTACCATAACAAGAGGTATGATCTGTTATGATCTGTACAATTTTGAGTATTCAATAATAAATTTATATTCTTTCCTATAATTTATATTCTTTCTCTCTAAAGTCATAATTTAAACATATGTTACTTAAAAAGAGTCTTAAGGAATTACTAAAAATCAGTTAATATCAGGCTACCAGAAAACAAAATACCTGGAATCTCATCTTACTGTCCAAAGATATATACCTAAACTAAAATGGGATTTATTGATGTCCTTAGTCGTTATAGAAAAAGAACATAGGAAATGTTAGATTTTGAATAGTGATTTTATATTCTTGACAAAATGTGGTCCCACACAAATATGCCTTGCAGAAAAGTATTTGTGTAATTCTAGAAAAAATATTTATCTTTGTCTCTACTTACTTTTTTATACATTTTATTTTATAACACAAAAAAATCCCCAATGGAATGAAAATTTTACTTATTCCTTTTTGTTATGAGAACTCCAACCTAATTATGTGCTCACCTAATATAATCAGCCTATCTCAAATGTCTAATAATGTCTACTCTAGGGGTTTTTCTTACTTGCTTTATATTTTATTTTATCTCTCAAAACTCTTTAAATTATATTTAGAAGCCCTTTCAGAACCTTCTGGAAATGGGTAACATGTGTGCATTTTTTAAGCAATTTGAAATTTTGTGTCTTCTGCAGAGTTCAAAACAACATGCAGTATGTCCATAGTTTTCTAAGTCACTCTTTGCATATGTGTGTGTACAAACATATGAGATGTTTGGGTATTGTGTGTTTGTATGTGCATGTTCATATATATTAGAGCTGGGCAAGAGAAAGGCCACAAAAATAATAGAGAAAAGGAAAGATAATGAACAAATATCTTATTTATTGCTTAGTATGTGTCAAGTACTGTCCAGGTATTTTGTATACATTATTTCATTTAGTCTTTGCAACAATGTTATAAAGCAACAATGTTGCTTTGCCACAGCGTTTTCATTTTACAAATGAGATAACAAATTAGGGTTTTATATATATATATAATATATGCATATAAACATACACACATATAGTAATTTTATAAAATAAAAGGAAGAACAATGAACTTGGAGTTCAAAATCTATACCCATATGTATGTATGATCATGGTTATGCAGTGGCTAGAGCTGATTTGTTCATAATATGCTAGTTATGCAACTTAGCTGGATTCTTGTAAAGACAGATATGTATTAAATGTGTCTTTCCTAAAAAATAAAAATAAATAAATAAATAAATAAATAAATAAATGTCTCTTTCCTTTCAAAGGAGCATATTTCCATAAGAGATCATCCCTCCATATGAACTTTATATTCAATCAGGATTTGGATATACTTAAAAAAATTAAGCTACATTTATAAGCATAACAGAAATTTTATTTCTATTAGTAATACAGCAATAGATTTATTTTTCATTTCAGATATTGTGATAATTTTATTTGACAATGAGAAGCCTAAAAACGTGTTGTGTTTGTTTGTTTTTTAGAGAGAGAGATAGAGAGCAGTGGGTGGGGCAGAGGGAGAGAGAGAATCTTAAGCAGGCTCCATGCCCAGTGAGGAGCCCATCATGGAGCTGATCTCACATCCCTGAGATCATGACCTGAACCAAAATCAAGAGTCAGATGCTTAACGAACTGAGCCACCCAGTTGCCCCAAGCCTAAGAATGTTTTTAAAAACATTTCCAGAGGAACACTCTATACCATAAAATAAATTTGTGTGATTTGGGAGGACAAATCTCAAATGTATAGTTTTGACATAAACAACACTTTTATAATTAATACAAAAAAGATGAAGTTAGTTGAAATAATTTTAAAATGTAAAAATCTGTCCAGGCAACATAACTATACAATCTTACTGTAAAAGTGTTTATATCAGGGGTGCCTGGGTGATTTAGTCAGTTAAGCGTCTAACTTTGGCTCAGGTCATGAGCCCTAGGTACTGGGATGGAGCCACACATTGAGCCCCACATCAGGCTCCTGGCTTGGAGGGGAGTCTGCTTGTCCCTCTCTTGCCCCTCCCCCCACTAATGCTGGCACTCTCTCTCTCTCTCAAATAAATAAATAAAATCTTAAAAAGTATTTATGTCAAATTTGCCCAAAATATTTATGCAATATACTAAATTTAATTCCTTAGGTTACTTTTCACTGCCTGCTGGCTTTTCCATTTTGTGTTTTTTCTGTTCCATGTTCCTTTCTAAGATGTTAATATAACTCAGTTGTGTTATTAACAGAGTTCTAGCATCCAGCACTGATAGTAGGTATATTGTGAAAGGTATGGATAGACATATTATCTGGAATAATAAAAATGTGAAAAATGAAGGGTAATTATAAATATAATCATAGGGATGTAATCATGTTATTATCATGACACTCAATAATCTAAGGAAAAAGTCAAGTCAAGCTGATTTGGGATGAAAAACAGTGAGTCAGGGGCGCCTGGATGGCTCAGTCAGTTAAGCATCTGCCCTCATCTCAGATCATGATCCCAGGGCCCTGGGATCAAGTCCCACATTGGGTTCCTTGCTCAGTGGGGAGCCTGCTTCTCCCTCTCCCTCTGCCTGTCGCTCCCCCTGCTGACAAATAACTAAATAAAATCTTAAAAAAAAAAGAAAAACAATCAGAGCAAAAGTTGTTTTTATAACACTTAAGCAGAAAGTCATTATAAAGGGATATTTAACTGTCTCCAGGGTGAATTACATATAAGTAAAATTCTGTTTTATCAAGTAGTCTTCTAAAACTACCTGAAAGACAAAATTGAACATCAGATCATGAACTTTTGCAAACTAACACAGGAGGCCATCATTCTTCTTGTTCTTCTTGTTCATTAATGAACACTGTCCCTAATTTTAGAAAATAATTAACCATGTACATAACCTTTTTTTTAATAGTCATATTACCAGCCAAAGATTTTTGAGATATCAGGAATATTGATTGTGCTAAAATTTTCTTGAAAATTCTGAATATGTCAGCTTTGTCACTCTTTCAGGAGTCTCTGTTCTGTTACCTTTTGCCAGAATTTGAGCATTGCATGCAGAAGAATTTGAAGAGAGGAAAAATACATTACTACCAAGGTTAAAAATAAACCACTGTATGGGATCTTTGGACATTTCACAAACCACTAAATATTTATATCTTATCAAAAATACGCTCAAGTGATGGTTTTAATTTTGAGACTGATTCTTTACAACATATAGGAAAAAAGGTCTGATCTATTACTCTCTCTTTCATATATAAAAATATATCTTTATTGAGCAACTACTTGGTGATTGGCACAGAATTAAATGCACAGGATGGAAATAAAATTAAGACCTAGTCCGGCTTTAAAGAGCTTAAAATTGGGTGGAGAGATAGACATATAAAATTAATTTAATGTGATGTGATGTATGCACCCACAATGCTAGAAGGACATGCAAGAAGGACATTTAACTGTGTCTGGAGACTTGAAAATATATTTCCCAATAGAATGAGTAAGGTAAATTTCTCTATATTGAATGTCTCTCTGGTTGTTCCTTGTAAGAAACTGCCAAATAACAAGTCCAATTGTCACCTTCAGTACTTAATACATTAGTAAAGGTCCTTTAGCTGTGAAATGAATTTTGTCCAAATTACATTAGAAAAAATTGTGGGTGAAAATTAGAATAGAAGAAAATTAGAATCAAAGTCAAAGTTGAACATTCACATGATGAGAGAAAAAAAACCAAGAGCAGGGTTCTAGTCCCTCTAATTGTACCACTGAGAAGCTTCCAGAGACTGTCTTTACCTTCATCCTCCTTCCCATTCTTCTCTTGAAATAGAGTTCCTCTTTTTTCAAGTGCAATACTTACACTTGTGATTTTGATCCAATTTAACCAATTTTCACAAGGATTATTGTACATTGAAAACTGTTGTGCAATTTTCCTTATTTTTGTCTGTATAGTCTCTCTCCTATCTGGAGACCTCACAGGCCTCTAATACTTACAAGCTTGCCTGTTGCAGATAAAGCAAAACAAAAGAAATCTTTTCTTCAGCATTGTTACCCTCTCAGCCCTTCTTGTTGCCTTTTATTTTAAAAAATTACCCTGTACCCACTATGTTTATTTACTCTTTCATAAGAAATAATTCTTACCTACACTTTGGTGTCTGATCCTGAATTCTTCATACGTTGCTTTTTAAAGGATTTTTCTCTCACTTTTCAGGCACTGAGTATCTGGTTATCCTTCTATTTCTGATAGCTTCTCTCTATCTCTTCTATGAGACACTTATTACCACACCTCCAAAATATATCATGTTCTCTGAGCTCTGTTCCTCAACCATTTTCATTTCATTTCTCTTCCCCAACTTTATTTCTAACTATTGGTTTGGTATCTTCACCTATTGTCGTACTGGTACCTCAGTCATGCCAAAATGGGACTCATTTTCCAGGTCGAATCCACTGGTAATACTGACGCCTCTCTTTCTGCTAGTAATAGCATCTTTCTTCTTGGCAACCTTGTTAAATACCTGCAGATGCTCCTCATCCCTCAGACTCATGGCTCTGAAAAATCATTCTCAGTCTTATGGCCAACATTCCTTGATTAACTGATCGTTATCTTTTGCCTTGATTAGCATTTCTCAAAATGAGTTCTTTAGTCTTCTTACTGAAAATTTGGTTGACAGGCCAGGAAAATAGGCATCACCAAGGAATGTTTTAGAAATGAAGAATCCTCAGACCTTACTGAATTGGAATTTACATTTTAACAAGATCCTTTATTTTGAAGTGACTTGTTTTGAGAAGCCCTTTTCTTTTAAATATGAGTTCCGTGAAATTTTTCTCAGAGGGGGAGAAACAGAGAGAGATGGACAGATAGAAATGGAGAAGGAGGGAGGAAGGGAGGGGAAGGAAGAGAAGAGGAGGAGAAGATAGAAGAGGGCAAAGAGAATGGAGATATGTTTCTCCTCTTGGATTTTCACAGTACAATTAGCCTATTTAAAGCTTTATAGTGGAAAAAAAGGAATATTCTGTATGTAATATATATGAAAGGTCTTGTAAAGAGCATTATATACATAGCACCTGTTCTACACTCACTGATTTCCTCATTTAAAAAAAATTTTTATGTGAAATTACTGGTATTATTTATGATTACCTTAACCCTATTGCAAACAACCAATCAAAAGATTCATTTGAATGCTTTTAGTCAAAATGCATGTAATAGTTTCACTATATTATTTTTATATAAACTTTTTTTTGGTCAGGAAATGTCTGGTGGGTTGTTTTGAGAAAAAAAGTCTTTAGTAAGCATTCTTAAAATTGAAGTGTGTTATTGAGTCTTGGTAAGAATTTTGCTATCCATTCAAAACCTATAGAGCTCATCCTGCTGTTGCTCTAAGAGAAATTTAATTTTTCTCCTTGATAAACAAACAAACAAAAAAACCTAATTGTGGCACACCCACCTTTCTTTTTTTTTTTTTTAAGATTTTATTTATTTATTTGACAGGGAGAGATAGCAAGAGCAGAACACAAGCAGGGGGAGCGGGAGAGGGAGAAGCAGGCTTCCCGTCCAACAGGGAGCCCGATGTGGGACTCGATCCCAGGACCCTGGGATCATGACCTGAGCCGAAGGCAGACGCTTAACGACTGAGCCACCCAGGCGCCCATGGCACACCCACCTTTCTTGCACATTTTCATAATAAACACTATCTTTCTTTTGGAAATTCCCTGTAAAAAATCGAGATTTCACAGTTCTCTGAGGCTGCCAAAGTCACTTTGAATTGGCATCTCATTTGCAGGCTCATTAAAGCCCACAGTGAGACAAGTCCTGGTCATCGCTGATTTGTTAGCTGATATGCTCAGAAAAAAGCAGGCACTTGAATGCTTTCTTGTCCAATAATACTCAAATTGGCTCTAAAGCCTGTCTCAGCATTAATAACATGCTTTTAGAACCACAAGACTCCAAATGTAACATTAGGCTGTAGGTAAAATTATGACTGCAAAGAAATTCAGTTATGTGGGTTTACTTTTGTTTGTTTCAGCCACTGATAAAAATCATTGAATTAAAAAAGTTGGGCAGATGTCAAGTACAGCTCAATATTCTATATAGAGTTTTAAATCATATTAAAGGGACTGATTGAAGCAAGCATTCTGTCACCAAGCACAAAGGATCCATTGCTTGGGGTGTGTCAGCCAAGAGACCAGCCTGAGTCTTTTGTTTTGAGTAAAAGGCTTTTTGTGTTTTTGTTTTGTTTTGTTTTGTTTTGATTACTTGCAACAGGTAAGGAGACAATGAAATAGTTCTCAAAGCACTGTTTCCCTTTGGGTTTAGTGAAGGAAGCTTTTATTCAGTGTGCTGATGAGGCAAAGCAGGTAGCTTGATACATTGAGTAACTTATACATATTTTGTGATTTAGGCATTTAGGTTCAACTGGGCATGCTTAGCATGTCAACATTCTAGCGCATACATTGTATGTCAAAAAAAATGGCACAAAACCCCAACCATATGAGATCTTAGTATTATAAAGAGCTAAATGTAACTTTAGGGCAATTCAGGGGGCTTCTGCACAGATCCTTAGCTCCAATCTTGCTGAAACTGGTTCACCCAAGGGGGTATCTGGTGGAACACCTGGCCATACATCTCCTTGGTAGGAGCTGCTTGTTCTGGAGAACAGACACATTCTTTCCCTACTTTTGTCCCTTCTTCCCTTCTGTTGATAGCTTTCAGCTCTCTCATCTGAGTAATTCCCTACTACATCCTAGCTAACAGTTCCTTATTTTATGAGACTGACGTGCTGCCCCCCTGCGCTCAGAAGGCAGTAACAATTCCTTATTTTAATTGTTTGGCTTTATTTGTCCTTCATCTGCTAAATGAGCATTCATTTTGAAATATACCAATTTTGCATTATTTTTATACAATAAAATGTATTATATTAAGCATAATATATTTTTAGAGATATGAACAGGAGCAAATTATGGTAGAATGTATTTAAATAGGTTCAGTCTTGATTATTCTTAAAATTAGCATTTAATGATTTTTTATTGCTTACCTCTTCCTTAATTTGGAGTCCTCAATCAGCACATTCAGAAAGAAATACCTTAATCTCATGGCAAGGACTAAAAATTAATAAATGAAAATGAATTTTTAACTCAATAAGATCATAGACTGATGATTTATAGCATGTCAAGCATTCCTGCACTCAAAGGATTGACAATCCAGAAGATTCTTGGATAATTGCTTGCTTTTACATATAGCATAATTTTTATTCTTATTACACATGCTTATTTAGAATATTGACATACAAATAAATATGATTTGTCATTGACATTAAAAAAAGTGATTTTCCTCTCCTGTGAGCAATCTATTAAAATAGTAATTTTGAAGTTAGTGATGTCAAAAGAGAAAAATAACTTGAATTATTTCTCTGTTGATCAAATGGAATTTGAAATTACTCTTAATGTTGAAGCACTCACCAAAACCTTATTTATCGAACTCAGAGCTAACAGGTTATTCAAATGCTCACTTTTTCCTGAAGACATTGATCATCTGCAGATATAAAACAATGAAAGGGTATTCAGAAAAGGTATCGTTTTTTGCTATGTCATGAAGAAAAATTACTACTGACAGTACATCCTTTTTTTATAGTCAGGAGATGGATTCCAGAGAGGAACATATTGAGATGTCACATAGTTAAGTAGACAACCTTTCACAGTTCTTGACTTATGTGCCATAATTGATAAAGGAAAAAAATAATAAATTAATGCCTTGGAATTTTCAAACATCAACCTAATAGAAAAATTTCTGGTGCTGTTGAAAATCAGGTGCCTTTTGTCTCTTAAATATTAGTCATAATTAAAGAGTAGCAAAGCATAAAGCAAAAAACTAAAGAAATTTGTGTTCTGGAAAAGCAAAACTTTTTGCCTCCCTAAAATTAAAGTTCATATATTCATAAGACCTTGATTGCTTTTCTATTTTTGTATGCATCAGTTTGGGAAATTCCATCAATTGATGAGCACTTAACATCTGGGGACTGCAGATGTGAATAAGAAATCATTCTACCCTGAAGGAACTTGTGAAGTGATAGAATTTTCACAACAATGTTTATTTTCTTTTAAACAGCTGGAGTATAGTCTTTGAGAGAGATACAAATGGAGATAGAAAATGTACTTCACTCATTAAACACACAAAATTCCCATAGACTATATGCCAAATACTATGTTAGGAAAAAAAAAAATTAACTCAGGCTTAGGAAAATCTTTATAAGGAAATCAAATTTAAGAGGGGAACTAGAAGACTGTTAGATAAAATTTCCAGTGATGGAGAAAGAAGAGGAAGTATACTATAGGGATACAAAATTGTGATGATGTAATGTGTATACTAGCAAGTTCAGTGTGTTCAGGTGATAGAGAATAATCTAATAAAGAATTAATAGTGATACTTCTAGTAGTAGATTAATATGGAAGCAAGGGTTTATCATGAGTGGATAAACAGTGGTGGTTATTGTCTCTCAGTGCCAGGCTACCAATTTTATAATATGCTCTGTTATACTGAAGATGAGAATCATTCCTGTGATTTCCTTACTATCTGGGAGGCAATGGTGTGGATTGAAAGTTTAGAGGAGAGGAAAAGGGACTCTAGGCCTCTAGCCTCTATCAGTCATTTCAGCATCAGCAGATAGTAGCAGCTTCAATGCCATTTGATTGCACTTTCCAAGATGGCCCAAGAATTAACTGTAAAGTTCCCACCACACTCCCCTACCTCCTCTTTCTTCCCCAAAGCCCCTATTCATGTGCCAGCGTGCCATCTGAAATCCCCATGGTAGTCAGCACAGTAGCTTTGTTGAACTCCCAGTTTCTGGTGACACTTCTGGCCCTTTGTTTCTTAAGGCTTAGTGGCCATAATGCTTTCAGCAATCATTTTTGCTATAGCCTTTTCATATCCGAGTAACCAATTATCTATATTAAATGATCTGTGTTTGACATGCCAAGCTTGCTTTCTCTTTCTTGAATGTATCTTACCTAACTGATATAGAAAGCATTGAAAGATTTTGCCCATGGAAGTGGCATAACCAGCCATGTGCTTTTAAAAACACAATTTTATAGTTTGCAGGATTTATAGAATGTGTGCAACTGGAAGTATGGCAATTCTTTGGGAAGACTATTAGTGATTCAGGTAAAGGGAAGAGTGTAATTTGATTTTGACAGAAGAAAGGTCACTGATGATGCTGTTAAGAGCAGTCTCAGTAGCATATTGACTATAGAATACAGATAGCAGTGAGTTGAAGCCCTAAGGGAAATTAATCTAGCACGTGTCCCTCACTATTAAAAAATATTTGGCCTTAGAGTGCCTGGGTGGCTCAGTTGGTTAAGCGGCTGTCTTCAGCTCAAGTCTTGATCTCAGGGTCCTGGGATCGAGTTCTCCATCGGGCTCCTTGCTCACTGGGGAGCCTGCTTTTCCCTCTGCTGCTCCCCCTCTTGTGCTCTCTCTGTTTCTGTCTCTCTCTCTGTCTCTCTTTCTTGCCCTCTTGCTCACTCTTTCCTCTCAAATTAATAAATAAAATCTTAAAAAAAAATTTGGTCTTGAAAGAACACAGAAATTCCTTAACATCTGAAAAAATATGTGCGATCTAGAGATTTTTTCTATTCTGTCAGAGAAAATAACATTTATTTATTATTTTGAGATGCTAATGGCTTAAATAAAATTCTGAGACATTTTTTTGAGAAAATTTTGATAGAGTATTACTAGGAAAACTAGATATTTATATGGCTAATGTTTTCATGTACTTGATAAATCTCTGGTTTGATATGACTGCTACTACATAAATTTCTATAAACTCACCCACTAGGATGCAGGTTCCATGAGTTCAAGGCCTTATGTTCACTTTGAATTACCAGTACCTAGTAGTTGTTCTAAAATTCAAAAGTGTTCTGCAAGAAAATTTTTACTTATATTTCTCAAATTCCCAGGCTACTCCATTAGTTACTCTTGTCATATTACCTAGACATAGTATTATGAGGGATATTTTATAGTAACAATCTTGCTTTTTTATAGATTGGTTCATAATTGACTATGAATTGCCTTCTAAAAAACTAGTCAACAATGTACTTTAGGAAGAAGCAATAAACTTTTTCCAAGTAAACACAATCCTGTTATGTTAACCTTTATCTTAATATTTCTTAACCATGACTACTCTGTATAATACTGCAGGATTTATGTAGGAATTTGTAAGGGATTTTTTTTATGCCTTTAAAACTTCTTGTTTATAGAGATGATATATAACAAAACAAAACCTAGCATTCATCCTCCTAGATCAACATACATATTTTTTAAATGATAAGAATAGTGTATGTTGAAACAGATGTCATGTCATCCTCACCTTCAGAAAACAACAAAAAACCTAAAGCTCAAAATTTATATTCAAATGGTCCTGGGTTGGAAGGGTCTCCAGTACCATTCCAAACAGATGGAAGCAAATGCAAACATTCTATAGAGAATCACATTCAGCAAGGTATTAAAGAATTCCTGTGGTAAATTTTAAGGGAAAATAAGCTGATTTTGAAAACTTACAAAACATAAACAGAAGCAGGCACAACCAGCAAGAATCAGAAGAAATAATATCACATTCAGATGCAGAAACATAAAATATTGGTTATATCAGATATAAAATATAAAATACTTATGTTAAATCTATTTAAAGGAGGGGCGCCTGGGTGGCACAGTCAGATGAGTGTCTGACTCTTGGTTTCGGCTCACACTGTGACTTCAGGATGGTGACATTGAGTCCTGGGTTGGGCCCTGTGCTCAGTGTGGAGTCTGCTTAAGATTCTCTTTCCCTCTACTGTCTCTCTCTCTCTCAAATAAATAAATACATCTTTAAAAATATATATGTATTTAAAGAAATAAAAAGAAGGCTTAAATATATGAGAATGAAGCACAAGACATAAAAAGTAACCAATCAGATTTGTCAAAACAAAACAAAAACAAAGTAATCTAGAAATACGGGATTCTTGATTCCATAAAGATAGAGTAGCTTTATTCTCAAATTCTCCTAGTTGCAACTAAAAAAACACTAAACATAATGGACCAAAAAACAACAAAAAATAGAAAGATTCTGATAGGTGGAAAAAAGAAGTCAGACTGTTTAGGAGCTGTAGGACTTGGAAAAATAAAACATTCAAACATACAATGGAAAATCACTCATAATAAGAACAAGGGAAATCACAAACTGAATGAGAAAAGGAAGTCAGCAGATGCCAACAATAAAATTAATCAGATGGTGTAGTTATCTGACAAGAATTTTAAAGTAGCCATAATAAAAATGAAATCCAGAAAGCAATTACATATTCTCTTGAAACAACAAAAAAATGTTAATTCCAGCAAAGAAAAAGAAATTATACAAATAATCCAATGTTATAGAACTGAAAAATAAAATAAAATCACCAAAAACAACAAAATTTGGAATGGTCTCAATTGTAGACCAGATATGACAGAAGATAGACTCCTTGAACTTAACGACAGATCAGTAGGATTTACCCATTCTAAAAAACAGAGAGAACATAGTTTGAATAACAAAAACAACCACAAAATTAGCATAGCCTCAGTAATCTGTGGACCAATAAGTAAAGAGTTATGTTTTGTAGTTTTCATGGGATGGTCACTCAAGCATGGCCACAAAAGGAAACACAGGAGCAGCATAGGAGAACAAAGTTTATTATACTTACAGGTCTTGGAGAAACAGTCACTGCCTGTCATGAGGAGGCATGGGGGTAGAACTAAGGGAGCTTGCTCAGCCATGCAGTTGCAAGCTGAAACAGAGGGAGGACTTGTGGACAAGTGCTTTCATTGGGAACCAGGGTGGACTTTATAAGCAAATGTGTGAAGGAATGTCACTGGTACATTTGGATGTCACCGGGTCATAGGGAAGAGTAAGAAGGAGAACTTGTGGCAGTGACAAACTTTATTACACTAGTGCTAGCCACCTGGGTGAAGTGCTTACAGCCTATTTGTGGGGATATTGAGGCAGCCATAAAATACGTACTTTTAAAATTTACCATACAAGTTCCTATCATCTGAATCCCAGAAGTGGAGAACAGAGAGCTGGGACTAGAAAACTATTCAAAGAAATAATGGCTGTAAACTTCCCAAATTTGGTTAAAGACATAAATCTAAAGACCAAAGAAAGTGAATGAACTCTAAAAAGGATAGATTCAAAGAAATCCATGCCAGGGCCCATTATAATTAAGCTTATGAAAACTAAAGACAAAGAAAAAAACTCTCTGAAGTCACCAGAGAAAACCCTTTAATAATAAACACTGATTTGAATCACAGCAGATTTCTCATCTGAGATTTATAGGAACCAGTAGGAAGTGTATGACAATTTTCAAGTACTGAGAAAAAATGCAACCACAAAGTTTTTATTCAGTGAAAGTAAATATCAGGAATGGAGAGGAAATAAAGACATTCTCAGACAAAATGAAACTAAGAAAACCTGTTGTCAGTAAACCTACACCTGAGGAAATTTCTCCTTAAAGGTAAGGATGGTAAAGCAATTTAAAGGGAAGATTTCTAAATTTCAGTGGAAGCAGTAAAACATCAATATCAGTAGACTGTGCTAAGTTACATGTATATATTGTAATACCTAGAACAACCACTAAGAAACACAAAACAAAGCAGTATACTAAAACAAGCCAAAAAACAAACAAACAAACAAAACCTAAATAAGTCAAGATGCAGTCCTATAAAAAAAAATTCAAGTCACCTACAGGAAAGTAAGAAAAGAAAAAATGAGGAAACAAATGAAATACAGAAAATAAAATGTCATATTTAATAAATCAATACTTACAAAAATTTACTCAAAATACACCAATTAAAAGACAGAGATTGGCAGAGAGGATTAAAAATAAGCATAATCCAACAATATGCATCTACAAGAAATTTACTTCAAGGAATAGAGGGGAACTTCCTCAACTTGATAAAAACATCTATAAAACCTACAGCTGACATCATACTTAATGGTAAAAGATTGAATTTTGATGAATAGTCAATAATGTCTGCTGTTTCACTCTCATTCAGCAAAATACAAGAACTTCTAGCTACTGTAATAAGACAAGAAAAAGAAATAAAAGAATACATGTTGGAAAGGAATACTAAAACTATCCCTATTTGCAGTTAACAAGATTTCTATATAGAAAGTTCCAAATAATCTAAAAAAAATTTTAATTAAAAACAATTAAGCAAATAATCTTCTAGAACAATAAGTGAGTTTACCAAGGTTGCAGGATACAAGAGCAAAACGCCAAAAAAATTGCATTTCTATATATTAACAATGAATATGTGGAAACTAATATTAAAAACATAATACAGTTTATAATTGCTCCGAAGAAAACTAAAATACTTATGTATAAATCTAATAAAACACACATAGGCTATGTATGCTGAAACATAAAAATGTTGATGAAATAGATTTTAGAAAGGCCTAAATACATATACCATGTTCATAAATTTGACAGTTCAACATAGTAAAGTTATAAATTCTCCACAAACTAATACATGAGTTTAATGATATTCTACCAAAATCCAAGCAAGTCCTTTTATCTAGAATATATAAACTCTCAAAACTCAACAATAATGATTTAAAAAACTGATTAGAAAAATATGCAAAAGATGTAACAGACATTTCACCAAAGAAGAGGCACCAGTCGCAATTACTGTATGATCCAGAAATTCTTTTTTATTTATTTATTTATTTATTTTTATTCTTATGTTAATCCCCATACATTACATCATTAGTTTTAGATGAAATGTTCCATGATTCATTGTTTGTGCATAACACCCAGTGCTCCATGCAGAATGTGCCCTCCTCAATACCCACCACCAGGCTAACCCATCCTCCCACCCCCCCCCTCTAGAACCCTCAGTTTGTTTTTCAGAGTCCATCGTCTCTCATGGTTCGTCTACCCCTCCGATTTCCCCTGCTTCATTCTTCCCCTCCCATTACCTTCTTCTTCTTCTTCTTTTTTTTTTTTTCTTAACATATATTGCGTTATTTGTTTCAGAGGTACAGATCTGAGATTCAACAGTCTTGCACAATTCACAGCACTTACCAGAGCACATACCCTCCCCAGTGTCTATCACCCAGTCACCCCATCCCTCCCACCCCACCCCCCACTCCAGCAACCCTCAGTTTGTTTCCTGCGATTAAGAATTCCTCATATCAGTGAGATGTATGATCCAGAAATTAATCCTAAAGCAATAAAATGCATGTTCATACAAAAACTGGTTCCTAAATGTCCATAGCTCTAACTGTTACCACCAGTTAACCTTTTGGTCCAGTGGCTTCTGCTACCATTAAGCTGGACTCAGCTGTGATTCTCTGCGTTTGCTTGCCTCTCCAGCTTTTAGGTGGCAGTTGCCCTGTGACTACAAATTTCTGATTGATCTGAAAAAAAACGTTGATTTTCAGTTTATTCAGCCATTTTTTTAAATGTGAGAATGGCAATGATGATTTCTGAGATCTTTGTATGTCAGATTTGAGGCTGTAAGTCAAAAAACTACCTTTTTTTTTTTTTCAACCAGCAAGTCATTCTTGAAAATTCTCAAGTGTAAACTCCCATGAAAAAAACTTCCATGTCATTTACTTCCCGGTTTTACATGATTTACCTCATGCTCTTCTTTATTCTCTTAGCACTACTTTTGTTAAGCTATCACTTTTTTTTTTTAAAGATTTTATTTATTTATTTGACAGAGAGAGACACAGCAAGAGAGGGAACACAAGCAGGGGGAGTGGGAGAGGGAGAAGCAGGCTTCCCACTGAGCAGGGACCCCGATGCGGGGCTCGACCACAGGACCCTGGATCATGACCTGAACCGAAGGCAGATGCTTAACAACTGAGCCACCCAGGTGCCCAAGCTATCACTTTCATCTGTAATCTTCAAATTACTTTTCTGGGATTCACCTAGTTTAAAGTCCTTGATCTTGGGGAAATATGTGTCTTTCATCTTTGTATTTACAGTGACTAACACCATATCCAGCACATAGAACAGGATTTTCTCGTGCAAGGATAATGGATATTATGATGAATGTAATGCCTAACCTTAAGAAGTCACATGTTTAGTAGGAGTACCAGGAACTGGTACCAGAAAATTCCTAATAGGAATTTTATCTGCAATGTGAAAAGTACAACAATTGCTGAGTGCATGGGTGCTATGAGGGTCAACAAGAGGAGAAGTTGCATGTTTTCCAGAGTAGAAGGGACCTCCTATGAAAGAAAGGGTTGCTGTGAGCCAAGCAAAGCAAGGGATGGTCTTGGGGAATCAGAGAAGATATCTTAAGTAAGAGTGTGAAAATGAATGACAGCATGGTGGGGTAAATATTCACTGACCATGGGCTGGCTGAAGCTGAGCAAAATGCTTAATAGCATCATATTTCTTAATGAAGTGGAATACCACATCACTTGCTCTGAGTGAGAAGGTTGAGCAAAGTGGGAGAACCATGAAGTCTGAAATACTATATTAAAAAACATAGAGTAATAATAATAACAATTTTTTACACAATGAAGGAAACCATCAACAAAACAAAAAGACAACCTACTGAATGGGAGAAGGTATTTGAAAATGATATATCCCATAAGGGGTTAATACCCAAAATAAAAACTTAAAATAGCTCAATATAAAAAAAAAATCTGATTTAAAAATGGGCAGAGGACCTGAATAGACATTTTTCCAAAGAAGACATATAGATACATGAAAAGATATTCAGCATCACTAATCATGAGGGAAGTGCAAATCAGAACCACAATGAGATAATACCTTTCAACTGTCAGAATGGCTAGAATGAAAAAGACAAGAAATAACAAGTGTTGGTGAGGATTCAGAGAAAAAGGAACCCTCATACACTGTTGATGGGAATATGAACTGGTAAAGCCAATGTGGAAACCAGTATGAAGATTTCTCAAAAACTTAAAAATAGGATTACCATAAGATCCAGGAATTCTACTACTAGGCAGCTACCCCCAAAAAACAAAAATGCTAATTCAAAAAGATATATGCATCCCTATGTTTACTGCAGCATTATTTACAATAGCCAAGATATGGAAGCAACTTAAGGGTCCATCCATAGATGAATGAATAAAGAAGAGGTGGTATATTTATACAATGGAATAGTATGCAGCCATATAAAGGATGATATTTTGCCATTTGTGACAACATGGATGGACCTAGAGGGTCCCTAGAGGGTTTCACTTATGCTGAGTGAAGTAAGTCAGACTGAGAAAGACAAATACCGTATGATTTAACTCATATATAGAATCCAAAAAAGAGGGGCGTCTGGGTGGCTCAGTCGTTAAGCATCTGCCTTCAGCTCAGGTCATGATCCCAGGGTCCTGGGATCGAGCGCTGCGTTGGGCTCCCTGCTCCGTGGGAGGCCTGCTTCTCCTTTTCCCACTCCCCCTGCTTGTGTTCCCTCTCTCGCTGTGTCTCTCTCTGTCAAATAAATAAATAAAATCTTAAAAAAAAAAACAAAAACAAAAAACAAATGAATAAACAAACAAAAACACAATCAGATCTATAAATACAGAGAACAAACTGATGGTTGCCAGAGGGAAGGGAGTGGGGGGATGAGCAAAATGGGTGAAGGGTAGTGGGAGATACAGGCTTCCAGTTACGGAGTGAGTAAGTCACAGGAATAAAAGGTACAGCATAAGGAATATAGTCAATGATATTTAACAGTGTTGTGTGGTGACAGATGATAGCTATACTTGTGGTGAACATAGCATAACATATAGAGATGTGGAATAACTATGTTGTATACCTGAAACTAATGTAACATTGTGTATTAAATATACTCAATTTTTTTCAAAATTATAATAATGACCTTTGACAAATTAAATAGGGGACAGTGATTTAAAACAAGGAGAGGCAACATGGCAGGAACAGAGAAGCGTTTCTTGCAAAAGGCAATATGAGAGATGGTCTGTAAGTAGGGAAGAGGTGGATATATGTGGGGCAATCATGTGTGGTGCATGCCTACAAGAGAAGTAGAGCCTTGAGTGACCATTAAAATCATGAGAAAGACAATGGTGATGAAATGGACAACCTGACAGGTTTCCACTACAATAGTTAGCTTTGGCATTGGCATTCACTTATCTTACTTAGTGACAGCTAGGGTTAAGAAGCAATAATGAATTTTGTGGCTGAATCTATATAACACTAAATACTTTTCATTTTAACTCCATGAAATAATTCTGGCTTCTTATGTAATCTTTTCAACAGCCTCCTGTTTGATCCTCCTGGTGCTTGTCTCTTTTTATTCTGATACATTGCGATCATTACCACCAGATGAATTAACCTAACCACTCCCCCAATGAATTCATCCCTCTGATGAAAACTCAGAATCTAGCTGATGATGTTCTTGTTGCAGGCAAGTTAAACTGACTCTGGCTACTTGATAATACTCTTCAAGAAATATAAAGTGGTTCATAGGCTAAAATAAACCACAATACAACCAGGCTTAGGAAGGTTAGAAAACAGATTTGTTTGAATATCTGGATAGAAACATTTGGGAGTCTTTTTCTTGGAATTTGTCAACTCCAATAGCTTCAGTTGGTTTGGGAACCTCAGATTTCTAGGGAGAAAGACTAGTCAGCTTAACTTAGATTCCCCTGGCCTTGGGAATAGGGTGTTTTTATTTACATTTCAAAAAAAATTGTATCCAAAGAAAAATCAGAGTTTGTTACTAGAAGATAGGGAACTGGACACTGAGTAGGAGTAAATAGAAACTAAAACAAGTCCAAAACAATCAAAAGTCAGATGGGCTTTGAACATAGTCCAAATATCTTAGCCTCATAGGCAACTTCTTTTTTTCTCTGCTTTCTATATACTGTTTTAGTGTCCTAAAAAATTTCCAATTTATTGTTGTATAAACAGAGTCAGAAAATGCATAACAAAAAAAATGGTCCATTGATTTAATTAATTGCCTTCCTTTTTTATTTTTACATCTTTGGTCTCCTATCTTAGGTTAAATGAAACAGTGTTGCTACAGTTGGACTTTTCTGGGCCATGGTACCTAGATGCTTACTCTATAGCTTAAGGCACTCATGAGAGCCTCAGGTGAACATGCACATCTTTCCCAGATGATTTAGATTTGGAAAAGCCAATATGTGTTTTGAAGGGAAACAAAGAAAAGAAAGAGACTTACCTACTCTTCCTGAATTTATTAATTTTATGTAGATGTGCATAATTAATATATCATTAAACTTGAGTGCCCTTCTGCCAAGCATTGGGCTAAGTGTTGGAGCTATAGTAGCAAAATAAAAATTGCAGAATCCTGCCCCTCATAGAACTTAAAATTAGTGATATTGACAAAATAGTAAGCAAATAAACAACAAATGTACTGTATAATTAATAATTATCCTAAGCTGTATGAAAGCAAACCATAAACACTTATTCTCCAACACCAGACTGTAAAGTTTACATAATGTAAAATCAACTCTTTAAAGTATTTTCAGCATTTGGACAGATCCCTACACAAAGACATTTATTGATGCTGTGATAATTTTGGCAATGTTTCTTATTCCAGACATTTTTCGAAGAACTAAAGCTACAAAGGCAAATAAGATATAGTCCTTCTTTCATTGAGTTTATGATATAATGAGGGAGAGCCACAGAAAAACTAACTATAATAATATATTATGTTTCACTGCATATATACACTGTGAAGTTAGCATAGTTATTAAAATGCATAAATTGGGCACCTGGGTGGCGCAGTCAGTTAAGCGTCTGCCTTTGGCTCAGGTCATGATCCTGGGGTCCTGGCATTGGGCCCCGCATCAGACTCCCCGCCCAGAGGGAAGCCCGCTTCTCCCTTTCCCTCTGCTTCTGTCTGCCCCCCCAACTTGAGCACACTTGCTCTCTCTCTGTCAAATAAATAAATAACCTTTAAAAAAATAAAATAAAATACATAAATTAATGGCTCTATTATTCTTTACCTTGACATGAAGTATATCTGATACAAACTATTAGTTATAATAAGTATGCAAATACTTGAAATAGATTATAACATGAAAAAATGTAAGGAATCTTGAATTCACAGTTAATGAGGATATTAAATTGTCAAGAATTCTATTTCCACGTGATTTAAAGTTAATATAAATTTTTGACATTTCAGGTGTTAGGTACATCAGTACTGATTAAACATAAATTAAGCAATTATCTGTTATACTGCCTTAAGCACTCTAATTTCAGATCTTAAATGATATTTACCTATTAGAAGTAGAGAGGTATTATAGTGGAGCTATTAAGAATATGAGGTCCAGAGTCAGCTAATGAAGATCCAGTGTCTTTGCTGCTCATCAGAGGTTTTGGTCCTTGGATAAATTAAGTTCTTTGTACTTCTGTTTCTTCATCTGAAAATTGGAAATAACAAGAGTATCCGCCCCATAAAATAGTTGTGATAATTAAATGTGGTGCCATTATTTAGTATATGCTCTGAGGTTAGTGGCTAGCATAAAAGTGTTTGCTCTTACTAAAAGTGAACATATTTTGGTGGACAAAAAAAGGAAACATAAAGTTAACATAAAGTTGTATGTTCTTCTAAGTTTTTTGTTTGTTTTTTGTATTTTGGAGTAAGTCTTTCCAAGAAAAAAATTGTTTACTATATGTATTAATTTTTCTCCTTTTCAAATAATATATATTTTGTTTGTATAAAGTATCATGACATCACAGCTTCCCAGGTTTATCACAATGGGTGACAATTTTTGCCTCACAGTTTTGACGTCAATTCCTATTGATGTAAAAGTGCTTATTTCAGTGTTTCATGGAACTATTCAACCTCAAAAGCCATTTTTAGATAAATCATCCAGGGCAAATATGGTCTCTGAATTCAGGTCATGCCAACTGAGAAAAAAAGTGACTGCTTTTTAAAAAATATATTTAGTCATTGTCTGTTTTAATTATGCAATTTATTTTTAATTTGCAAACTGACATGTAATGAAGTCCATTTGCAAAATAAGTTTTTCATACTGTCTAAGTAACCTTAGTTGTAAACATTGGGCTGGGTATGGTTATAAGTAGTTAGAAAATCTCCAATGAAAATTATTTTTCTTTCTATTTCTACAAATTATTAAATTTCCTCTTCACAATACTCTTAAGAAGAGCTTCAAAGCTGAATCTTAGTAACGTAATGTATACATGATATTGGTATAGGTAAGAATGATGAAGCTAGGGGTGCCTGGGTGGCTCAGTCAGTTAAGCGGCTGCCTTTGGCTCAGGTCATGATCCCAGAGTCCTGGGATCAAGTCCCGCATCGGGCTCCCTGCTCAGCGGGAAGACTGCTTCTCCCCTGCCTGCCGTTCCCCCTGCTTGTGCTTGCTCTCTCTCTCTCTCTCTCACTCTCTCGTTGTCAAATAAATAAATAAAATCTTAAAAAAAAAAGAATGATGAAGCTATGAAAAGCATATAAAAAGGTTTAGAAAAAGACCACATTGTGCAAAACACTCCCTTTTTCAGGAGACCTTCCTTTATGCTGAGTTTTTTGAGAATCTGACATTTAAAAATATGTTTACAATAGGAAGACAAGAAATTATTCACTGTAGGGTAAAATGAATTGGCTTCAATAGACATACCTGTTTGGGGACTGTACCAGGTCACATATAGGATCAAACTTTTCCTCCTTCGTACTCTGCATGCTAGGAAATTAATAAGAAGCCAGCACAGATATGAGGAATTCTTAATCTCAGGAAACAAACTGAGGGTTGCTGGAGTGGTGGGGGGTGGGAGGGATGGGGTGGCTGGGTGATAGACACTGGGGAGGGTATGTGCTATGGTGAGCACTGTGAATTGTGTAAGACTGTTGAATCACAGACCTGTGCCTCTGAAAAAAATAATACATTATACGTTAAAAAAAAAAAAAGAAGATAGTAGGAAGGGAAAAATGAAGGGGGCGGTATCGGAGGGGGAGACGAACCATGAGAGACTATGGACTCTGAGAAACAAACTGAGGGTTCTAGAGGGGAAGGGGGGGGGATGGGTTAGCCTGGTGATGGGTATTAAAGAGGGCACGCTCTGCATGGAGCACTGGGTGTCATATGCAAACAATGAATCATGGATCACTACATCAAAAACTAATGAGGTAATGTATGGTGATTAACATAACATAATAAAAAAAGAAACTTACTGTGAAACATAAAAAAAATAAAATGCGGAATAAATGTTATAAGTAAAAAAAAAAAAAGGAAGCCAGCACAAAAACAAGAGTTCAATTTTTAAGAAACATTTATTGAAGCTTAGAATATGTTTCTCTATTTGCAAATACACTTTATTATATGAATATTTATATTTACTTCACAGCCAGTATAGACTGAAAAGGTTAACTGAAGAAATGCATCCTCAGTTTCTCTAACTTCAAGGACATATACCACACAGATTGTTAATTTCACTACAGTGAATATAAAGATAACAACTCTTGTTATTAAATTTCCACAATCTTATAGCATTTGCCTTTTTAATAAAATGCTCTGTTAAATCCACCCCAAATCGATCTCTATGTATATGCATTTTTAATATATAGTTCAGGGAACTATGATTCCTGTTAAATTTTTTTTAAAAGATTTTATTTATTTATTTGAGAGAGAGAGAGAGAGTGTGTGCACGCTCATGGGCAGGGGGAGGGGGAGGGGCAGAGGGAGAAGCAAACTCCCCACTGAGCAGGGAGCCCAACACAGGGCAGGGCTCTATCCCAGGACCCCAGGATCAGGACCTGAGGTGAAGGCAGATGCTTAACTGACTGAGCCACCCAGGTGCTCCTCCTGTTACAAATTTTAATACAGATTCTTCTTTTCAGGTTCCTTGCCATTCTAGAAGTTATAGAAATCTGTTTCAATTTAATAAAAATTTACTTTAAGGTTAAATCACATAAGATACAATAGAAAGCATTTAAGCCTCCACCCAAACAAAGAAAACCCCTACCCTTCATCTTAAGGTAGTCTTATCTAAGATGTAGACAAGATAAACCCTATTTTTTTTAAAGATTTTATTTATTTATTTGAGAGAGAGAGAGCATGAGCAGAGAGTGGGAGAAGCAGACTCCCTGCTGAGCAGGGCTTGATTCCAGGAACCTGAGATCATGACGTGAGCCAAAGGCAGACGCTTAATCGACTGAGCCACCCAGGCATCCCAAGATAAACCTTATTTTACCAGTTAAATAGCTTAAATCTAAAGTATCTATTTGCTTGAAATATATAGCCTGCTGTTTTAAATATTTAGCAGCTAAATGAAAGCTATCTCTTCTCTTTTAAAAAATGACATTTAAAATAATTTTTGTTACAACTCCATATCAATACAATTGAAAAATCTTTGAATGCCTTCTGTTCGTAGGGCTTTGTGCAAATATAAATATAAATTGGCCTGTAAGTCCAATGAAGAGACAAACAAATAAATGGCCTCTGAAGTGTTAGCGAGACTGATGGGATATCATTCTAGGATTAGAGAAGGCCCAGGAGAGGAATTAATTAAATCTACCTATCTGGCTTCTCAGAAAAAAAAAAAAAAAGAAAGAAAGAATGAAAAAAAAGTCACGACAGAGTATGTATGCTGTGTCTTTAAAACAAAAAACATTGGTCTAAATAATAGTGATGTCATGCAATATAAAATCTGGCCATTTTTAGGAATTTGTCTTGAGATTCACTGTGTGGATGACCATTGCTAAATCAATTATACTGTAATCCACATCCATCATGGAGACAGCCAAATAAATGGCTAGGCTATATTAGAGTTTGCTAATTTCCCACATAAAACTTCAATTTCAAAACTACAATTTCTCTGACACAAGCTTTCTATTTTGTGCTTTAAATCATGTTTTGCTGCATTTTCTATGGTTCCTTAAGTATGTATGTAGCTGTGGACTTCACGTGTTGTGGGTGCTTAAGAAAGTTTGATTGAAGTCTTCTTCAGTAATTAAGGTGATTTATCACTGTTCAGTCAGACTTCTTTACAACATGAATTACCCTTTTTGAAGTAGAGGGAGAATTCTCTCTGATTTAAAAAATTATCTCTTAGGGTCAGCAGTATGCTTGCTGTCCCCAGGGAAATCATGTAGAGTCTGCCAATGTCATTCAGTTTAAAAAATTAAATAATTGGAAAGTCAAGTACGTAAACATTAACCCCAGAAATCATGACTCTCATGAAGGAAGAGGTAAAAAATCCTTGTGTGTGTGTGTGTATGTGTGTGTGTGTGTGTGTTTGTGCGCGCGCGCGCATGCGTGCACACGTGCGCGTGCACACGCACTCCTGTGCATATGCGTATGGGTGTGTATGCATGTGTAGGCATAGGCATGCACATGCCCCACACATGCAGAATTCTGCCAGGCAGTGTGTTGTATACTTTACCTGTACCAAATTTTTTGATTCTCTATACCATTCTGTGTGGTGGATGCTATTTTCCTCATTTTGAGATATGGACAATTGCATTGCCTTCTTTCTCTGACATGCTTTAAGGATAAAACCAAATTGCCAACATCTCTCTGGAAGGAGTTTGTACACATGACTGGTGCCCAAGCTTTTATGGCTGCCACCTGAGGATTGGGACCCCCGAGCACCTGGCTCTGCTAGTCAGCAGGTTTTGCTTTCATGATTCCAACACGACTATAGCAAATAAAGAAGGAGTTTTATTTTTAAAAATTTTATTAATTACAAGGGCCCCTGGAGGCTCAGTCTGTTAAGCATCTGGCTCTTGATTTCGGCTTGGGTCATGCTCTGATCTGAGGGTCGTGGGATCGAGCTCTGTGTTGGGCTCTGTGCTCAGCGGGAAGTCTGCTTGGGATTCTCTCCCTCTCCCTCTGCCCCTCCCCCCACTCTCTCTCTCTAAAATAAATAAACCATTAATTAAAAATATTACTATTTACAGCTTTATTGAGGTATAAGTGACATGTAAAATGTTGAGATATTTCAAATGTACATTATGATGATTTGATATATGTATCCATTGTGAAAGGATGACCCCATATACTTAACACATCCATCACCCATTTATTTATTTATTGACAACATTTAAGTTTACTCTCAGCAAATTTCAATTATACAGAATAGTATTATCAATTGTAGTCACCATATTTTACATAAGATCTTCAGACCTTATTCACATTAAAGTTGAAAGTTTGTACTCTTTTCCCAACATTTCCCTATTTACCCCACTTCAACCCCCTATGATCACTTTTCTACTCTCTCTTTCCATGAGTTTTTGTTTTTTGTTTGTTTATCAGGTTTCACATATAAGTGATACTATGCAGTAATTGGCTTTCTCTGGCTTGTTTCACTTAATATATATCATATCTTCTTTATCCATTCATCCATCCATTGACAGACACTTAGGTTGTTTCCCTATCTTAGCTTTTGGGAATAATGCTGCAAAGAACATGAAAGTGTAGATACCTCTTCAAGATTCTGATTCCATTTCCTTTGGATATATATGCAGAAATGGGAATATTGGACCATATGGTAGTTCTATTTTTAGTTTCTTAAGGAACCTCATACTGTTTTCCATAGTGGCTGTACCACATTATATTCAGACCAATAGTATATAAGGGTTCTCTTTTCTCTATAACCTCACCAATATTTATCTCTTGTATCTTTGATAATAAACATCATAACAAGTGTGAGGTTACACACACACACACGTATATAGTGGAATATTATTTAGCCTTAAAAGAGAAGGAAATTCTACCATTTGCCATTTGCAACAATATGAATGAAACTGGAGTGCTTATGCCAAGTTAAATGAACCAGACAGAAATACTGCATTGATTACACTTACATGTGGGGGAAAAAAAAAAAAGGTTGAACTTCTTTTATTTTTTTATAATTTTTTAAAAATTTTATTTATTTATTTGACAGAGAGAGCACGCATAGGCACAGGGAGCGGGAGAGGGAGAAGCAGGCTCCCTGCTGAGCAAGGAGCCCAATGTGGGGCTCGATCCCAGGACTCCAGGATCATGACCTGAGTCGAAGGCAGACACTTAACCATCTCAGCCACCCAGGCGCCCCAAAAAAGTTGAACTTCTAATAGAGAATTAGAATGGTTATTGTCATGGGCTAGGGGTCAGGAAAATGGGGAGAGACTGGTAATATGATAGGAACTTTCAGTTACAAGATGAATAAGGGAGGATCTAATGAATAACATAGTGACTATATCTGATAATACTGTATTGTATAATTCAAATTTGCTGAGAGAGAGAGTAGAACTTAAGTGTTTCAGCAAAAAAAAAATCAAATATGTGAGGTAACATATTAAGTAACTTGGTATGGGAATCTTTTTACATAGTATATACACATCAAATCATCACATTGTACATTTTAAATATATTCCGATTTTGCAAATTGTATTCTAATAAAACTGAAAAAATATCCTTATTTTATAAATGTGAAAATTGAGGCATGGAAAGACAGTTTTTGTTTTTTTTTTAAGATTTTATTTATTTATTTGAGAGAGAGAAGGAGAGACCATGAGAGACCACAAGTGAGGAGGAGAGGGAGAAGTAGGCTTCTGGCAGAGCAAGGAGCCCGATGCAGGGCTTGATCCCAGGACCCTGGGATCATGACCTGAGCCGTAGACAGACGCTTAACCGACTGAGCCACCCAGGCGCCCCTGCTAAGACAGTTTTTCCAAGGTCATATGCTTAGTCATTGACACACCTAGGAATTGAAACATGCCTTTTTTTGTGCCAAAGCTTGCATGTCTAACATTGCTATTCCTAGCCAGAGAGTCTAGTGGAGATTGGTAAATGACCTTCTCAGCAATATGCCCTGGTGACCTGCTATGTTATTTCCAATCCTATAAAATGTGAGAACTGGACTAGATTTGGTCTAAGAACCTATTCAAAATATCCAATATTTTATGATTTTTATTCTTTTTAAAGGTAGGGCCCTCTCTGGATCTTTCATAACTTTCCAGCCTACATGTACTTATCCACAGTTTGAAAACCACTGGAAAAGTTCCCGTGTTAAAATCTACTCTATTTAGGAAGTAGCTGTCCTCTCATCATTTAAGTCAAAGTTGGTGAAGATTTTAATCACACTTGATATAAATTAAGCAATTTGATCTTTCTCAAACATAACAATGTTAAAAAATGTTTAAATTATAAAGGAAGAATGCATTTACTTATGGGACCATATGTCCTTTAGAAGCAGATGCTATGAGTGTTTGGACTATGTTTCTCTTTCCTATGCTTTGTACATAATAGATATTCAATAAATATTTGTTGAATAAAGTAACATGACACGGTGTTTTTAAGCACCAGTTCACATAAAAGGCTGTTATTAAATATGGATTTATATTTACTTTAAGTAATCTATGCTATGTCACTAAGTTTTGTTTTTCATGAATTGGTTTTAAGAATTACCTTGCTTAAATTCATAAAAGGTCAATAAAGTTTATCTTGCTTATAATCCTTGTTACAGGACTAACATTTTAGGGACACACACACATAAATGTGTAATGACCTATTTTCTTTTTCTTTTTGGATAAGCCTATAACTTCTAGGGAATGTTTTTTCTTCCCCCCAAGTTTTTATTAGTTAACATACAGTGTAATATTAGTTAGAGAGACGCTTAGAATTTAGTGATTCAACATTTCCATACAACACCCGGTACTCATCACAACAAGTGCACTCCTTAATTCCCATCACCTATTCCACCCATCCCCCCATTCTCCTCCCCTCTAATAATCATCAGTTTGTTCTCTATAATTAAGAGTCTGTTTCTTGGTGTTCCTCTCTTTTCCTCCCCCCATGTTCATTTGTTTTGTTTCTTAAAGTTCACATATGAGTGAAATCATATGGTATTTGCCTTTCTCTGACTGACTTATTTCACTTATCATAATACTCATTAGCTCCATCCACATCCTTGCAAATGGCAAGATTTAATTCTTTCTTATGGCTGAGTATTATTCCATTGTATATATATACCACATCTTCTTTATCCATTCATCAGTTGATGGACATTTGGGCTTTTTCCATAATTTGGCTATAGTTGATAAGACTGCTATAAATATCAAGGTACATGTATCCCTTTGAATTAGCTCTTGTGTATCTTTTGGGTAAATACCTATACTGCAATTGCTGGATCATAAGATAGCTCTACTTTTAACTTTTTTTTTTTTTTAAGATTTTATTTATTTGACAGAGAGAGACACAGCGAGAGAGGGAACACAAGCAGGGGGAGAGGGAGAGGGAGAAGCAGGCCTCCCGCAGAGCAGGGAGCCCGATGTGGGGCTCGATCCCAGGACCCTGGGATCATGACCCGAGCTGAAGGCAGACGCTTAACGACTGAGCCACCCAGGTGCCCCTCTACTTTTAACTTTTTGAGGAACTTCCATACTGTTTTCCAGAGGGACTGTACCAGTTTGCATTCCTACCAACAGTGTAAGAGGGTTCCCCTTTCTCCTCATCCTCCCCAACACCAATTGTTTCCTGTGAACAACCTATTTTTTTAAACATCTAGTCTAGTACCCAGTAGACTAGGTACAGATTTGGAAGTCAAAGTGTACATTTCCTTAGGGAGGAATAGGGGTCCTGATGTTACTGATTTGCAAAATTCTCAGGAAATGAGACTCTAAGGAATTCATGTTGATTGAATTCATATAGTAAGTATAAAAATCATTTTGGAAAAGTATTGGGGACTGAAATTTTTTTTTAAAGATTTTATTTATTTATTTGAGAGAGAGAATGAGATAGAGAGAGAGAGCATGAGAGGGGGGAGGGTCGGGGGAGAAGCAAACTCCCTGCTGAGCAGGGAGCCGGATGCGGGACTCGATCCCGGGACTCCAGGATCATGACCTGAGCTGAAGGCAGTCGCTCAACCAACTGAGCCACCCAGGCGCCCTGGGGACTGAAATTTATTATGAAGTTTTGTAGAGTCTTTGAAAGGTTACTTTGAGACAATAAGAAGTGAGTCAAGAAAGTGTCACAGTTAATTTAGCAGCAGAGTAAAGACTGGAAAAATTTAAACATCCTTATTCTCACTTATCTTCCCAATATCTTGCATCCAGAAATTAATTTATTTATTCATCCACTTATTTATTAGAAAACTACCTCCTGTACCCATAGCACATTTTAAACACTTTGCTGGATGCTAGAGGCATGTGAGTGAACTAAACAGACATGGCTTCTGTTGCTGCAGAGCTTGCCATCCTTGGGCTTTTGACAGTGAACAAATATGAATTAAATTACAGAACTTAGTTTGGGAATACACGTTTTGATGACAAAAGAAATTTAGTTGGGAATTAAGATATTATTTATTTCTATATACCTGTAAGTTGTTGATTTTGTTGATTAATGGAAATTTATAGATCAAGTTTATTTTTCTGCCACTTTTCTTTGAGATTGATTAATTATACAAAGATCCTCATGAAGTTTCTAAAAATCCACTGATGGGGGCATTTATGGACAAATTGCCCTTCTGTATCAAATATATTTCTAAGGAGGGTGGACAATCTTTGCCTACTTCCTTACATTGCATTTAATATAAGTATGAAAATGTGAAGTTACAGATTTTTAATAATGTTAATAGTGTGTTTTATTGGAGTTATTTAATGAACAAAAATTAGAAGGGCAAAAATATGTGACTATTTGGCATGTTTTATTAGGATTGTGACTTTTAAAAAATTCTGTATACTCTTAGAATTTAGTATTGTACGACTTTTAAAACAAACATTAATCAATATATTTTCTGTTATAATTGTAGTAAGGTTGGTTTTGCTAAATTGATATTTATTGGATAATTAATAAATGCTTTGCACATTAACTGGCCTTTGTTTAGCTAAAAGCAGTGATTTTCTAATATAAACAGATCAGGAGAAGATGTATTACTTAATCCTTTTGGGTTCCTTTCCTCCTTCTGCGTCCTCTGTTATATTTGTTACACTTCCTTCTTTTTGTATTAACATCTGTCCAAATTAACCCTGATTATACAAGCCCTAACAAATGGGAAAATATATGGCAAATATAAAAATTGCTCAGAGCAGAGCAGAAATAATTAATGATGTGCATTACAATTACAATCAAAAGGAATTAAGTTTATTTTTACCTTAGACAACTGAATGCTCCAAGTGGATTAATAGTACTATCAATTAAGTGTCGTGTATGTGTACATATGTGTGTGCACATACATGTGTGTCTAGTTAGGAGGGATTGTTCATCCAGTCTATTACAGAACAGGAATACAAAGACAAACTATTACTAGAGCAAATTAAGTTAGCTATTAAGAAGTGTTCTTGTCTTTAGGGGTTTTGAAAACTTTGTTAAGTCCTAAATTCAGTTCAGCTTCACCTTATGTGAGAATAAGCTGGAGATAAATCAGGGCAGAGAATGAGCCACCAATAAGGACAGAAAGGGAGACTCCACGGGCAGCAGTAACCAGTAGGTTTCACCAGAATTTCTAGCTGACAGAAATATTGATGCATTGAAATCATGGTGGCTACTATGCGTGGAAGACAAGAGCCAACAAGGGACGTGTGTGTATCAAGATACCCTGCATTTAAGCTCATAAACACCCTCCTTATTAGCTCTCTGGTTTTGCACACATTTTGTAAAATAGACATGATTATTTACTGGCTTACATTTTTATTACTCCAATGCATTATTTTACACACGTGGCTCAAAATTATCATTTTTATCTGTACCCTGATGGGTTACACATACAAACGATTTCCCTTTTAAAATTCACCTACTTTTCCCCTTCCCTTCTTACTTTATCCTCATCCATCCTCCAGTCCCCTGCTCCCAGGCTAACCAAGTTAGAATGCAGAAATAGAGTGTGCAGCTGTTAGAATTGCTAGAAGTGGGTTAGGCAAGTGGTTGATGAACAATGACCCATCAAGGACTATAGCTAGCAAAAGGGTGGGGAGACAAGGTATCCAGTTTCCTGTTGAAGGGGAAATGTATCCTGAATGGTAGTAATTGCAGCGAATCAAGCTTAATGTCTCGACAACAGCCACTCATACCTGCAGTCTCCACCCTCCTCTTATAACTGGTCCCGCAGTTAAATAGCTGTAAAGCACTGTCTCTCTGTCTCCTTCTCCCTGAGCTCCAACAGCAATAGTAGCAACAGCAGCTGTAGAAGCGGCAGCTAGAGATAGGCAGGGCTGTTGCTTGCAGCCGCGCAGATTGCCTCCTCCTCACCACACGCACGCATATACACACACGCACTGCACAGATTTCCAGTATCAACGCGTCTTGATAGAAATGAAGGACTCCAAGAGATGAGAGAAGAGAGTGAGTCATGGACAACAGGTATTTCATCTCTGACAAATCCCGTTTCCTTCTGATGCTTATTGGTATGGATAATAAAATAACCATTTGTGATGCCTAGCCTGAGTGGGAGACTGGAGGTAGCCACGCAGAGGAGGGGAAGCGGGAGTGTGAGGTGGGGAACGGGGATGCCAAAGATGACTTTCAGGCTCCAGAAACCTACATCTCTCAGCCTCCGCTGTTTTTGAGTTGCAAATTGTCAGGGGCGGGTGGGCTGCCGGCAGCCTGTGTTGTGGACTGGAAGTCGATTTCCATCTTTCAGACACTAGTTAGAATGGGCCGTGCGTGGTGGAAGGGGGTGGCAGTCGAGGGGAGGAGATGCTGCGAGCAGAGTTCTTGACGCTCCACTCCTCTGGGGAAACCGAGCTGTGAGGCAGCCTTCTTTACCGAGCTGAGAGCGTGTGAATTGGAAGGGATCCTGAGAGCCGTCTGGTCCCGGGTCCTCTCCGGAAAAGCGGTTGCTCTCGCTTCGGAGATGCGCCCAGCCTTCGCCTGCATCACACTGCAGTAAGTTAAACTCGACACGGTTGGCAATTTGAGTGGCTTCTGGGTTTGTGCTGCGGGGGGAAGGGAGGCTGAGAAGAAATGGCGAGGAAAGTTAGAAAAGCATAGCTTTGAATTCTCCTTGAGATGTTCAGTCGGTTTGTCTCTCTGACTCCCGTCCTAGCTATGCTCTTAATTGGTTTACTCTTGGTTGTTTGCTGAGGGATGTGGCTTGTCGGTTAGGTGTGCATAAAGCGCCTAGTCCATTGTGATTTTAGGCAACAGACCTGGCAAAAGCGTCCTACATTTAATTACAAGAGGGAGCTCCTGAAAGTTACTATAATGGGTGATACTTAGCCTTTTCGAAAGAAAATTCGTGAAGAGGCCGCTTAGACTTTCAAACGCTCAGCTAATTGTTCCAAGTTTCATTCCAGACTTACTCCTAATCTGCAAAATAAAGAAGCAATTCCACAAACAAAATGAAACAAAGGTCTTTGATTTACTTTATTATATTAAAACAGAATGTGAAGTAGTTCTCTAGGTAACTGCCAGGCAACAGCTTTGGCGACACTGATGATATGATAAACATGCAAATACTCCCTAGTGGGTGGTAGTGCTGGATTCCCCCAGTTTCTTACTACTGCAATCATCTTCTCCACTTGCTAAGTGGTCCCTTCCTTGTGATTTCAAAGTGGGGGGTTTTTACATAGCCGGCTTTATACTTCGAACCAAGCAGCACTGTGGTCCTTGGCAAAAAGAAGGCTAAAAAAACTTTTGGAAAACTACTTCAACTGGTTGCTCAGATTGCAGATAACAAACTCTTAAAAGGAGGTAAAAACAGGTCAGCAACAGCCAGCCCATTGTAAAGCAAATGACCAAATAAATGTGAATGCAGGCAGAATACTAAAGGTCTCTTTTAGAGGGAAACCAGAAATAATTAATCTAAAAATGCTGGCGTATTTCTAACCAGGTCCTCTTTTACACTGACCAGATTTTTTTTTTAATGGAGCAAAGAAGAAAGAATCTCTCAAGCAGAAAGGACATGTTGCGCAAAAATATCAGACCTAGCTGTAGGATCTCTGGAAAAACTGTGCTATTACTATAGTTTTCTCCAAGAAAGATTAATGAAAAAACAGAGAGTGCTCAAAAAAGAGTCCAGGATTTTAAGCTGGACTCTTCCATATGCTGTCATAAATTCTATAGGATAAAGAGATATCAAAACTTGGGAAACAGCTAGTGAAATGCAAAGTAATTCAGAAATTCTCCATCTTTAGAAAAAAGGAAACTAAGAATCACCCTTATCCAGTTATTTCAGTTTTTAATTGTGTTACTTCGTAACTTATTCCATACACATGTATTTCTTGGTGCAAAACTCTCCGTATAACTTCGTAAATCACTGAGTAAAATATAATCCAGAAGATATATTGTGATAGTGCATGCGTGAGAGTGGTTAAAAACTTTAGACAGCAATAAAAAAAGAAAAGGAAGCATCTACACAAAAGACTAAAAGAATATGGTTGGAGCCAGTTTGTGAGCAACTCTGGAATAGATCACTACCTGAACCTCAAGTATTAGCTAAAGAGAAGAAAAATCGGGCTAAGAGCCTGAATGGAATTACTAGGAATTTGAATTGCATAGGGATTCATCAGAATATCTCTTAAGATAGAAACATAGGTAGAAGAAGTCGAGTTTTGGGAATACCTTCTTTTCATCATTTGGTTGACCTCACTATAAGCCTCATGGTACACCTCATGTTATGTGTAAGAAGAAGATTTTCAAAACTGTTTTTGAAATAAAGCAATTATTTTAAAGTTTAAACCATTGGTAAATTTTGCTGGGAAAAGTGTCTGAACTTGGCAAGTATCCTATGACTCATGCTTCCCTTGCACACTATGGAAAGAAGGAAGAGTTGTAGCCAGACAAGCCAAAGATAGCTGCTGATCTCTCAGTCTAATTCTGCCTGCTAATAGTGACTATGATGTTGATATATAGGCTTGAGATGACATATTAAGAATATCCTTTACTGGATGCTTCTTCCCCTGGCTGGCCTCAGGAACAGAACTGTACTTATGTATGTATGATGCTGTTGCAATATTCTCTTAAGGGTAATACTTCTAGCCTAGGTGCATCTGCCTGGAGGAAGATCTAGGCAAGAATTTGAAACCTCTTCCTATTGCTTCTCTCCCATTCATGACATTTTCTCTCTCTTTTAAAACACCAATACAAAATCTGACCTCAAGCAAGAATCCTTTGTATTTGGTCACCTTTAGGTATTAATTATGAAGTAGGTTCAACCCCTTGATAGCTCTCTGGTTTATTTGCATGTATGATTTATTAACCATACAGTACGTGAATTGTTCACAGTTATTGTGAGTACACAAATGGCAGGTACTAGGTTAAGTACTTTGCAAATGTCTTCTCAGTTATGGGATAATAGCTACAGGAGAGATGGTATTTTCTCCCCTTTATAAGAAACTAAATCACAGAGCAAATAAGCAAATTACCTAAAGCAACATATTTATAGTAAATGGTGGGCTAGGATTAACTCTAAATCACTTTGCCC
>NC_058414.1:46879178-47016006 GCF_002201575.2 Neomonachus schauinslandi | reverse complement strand
CTGGATCTCTCCAAATTAAAACTTGAATTGACCCCAAATCCAAACATGGCATACTCAACTCTTCTAATTTCAGTGTTCTTCTCTGGCTTCATGAACCATGAGAATGAGGCTGGGGACATCTTTGTCAGGAAGGAAAATGATGGAGTTAATATGGGAGGAGAGAAGTTGAAAGACCCAAAAACCAAGAGGGATAAAAGGAAAATAAGAGGAGGTTTATCATGGTGGGAGACTGGTATGAGAAATTGTCCAGATACTGTGTCCTGAGGGATGCTAAAAAACAAACTCTTTGGACCGAATGTGGGATAGATAGATAAAGCACAGATTTAAATCATCTCTTTAAGTAGTTGTAAGGTCTGAATATAAAAATTAGATTAGGCTTGTCTTCAGATAATCTCCTTTACACTTTTTTTTTTTAAAGAGTAAAAGTGATGATTCAAAGGAACGTGGGGGCTGAAAGGCCTGATGATGACCAAAGAGGTAAAACAGTGTGTGGAAGTATCACTGGTTCTTGCATAATCACTTTCTGAAAATTTGCCAGGAAATGAAAGACCATCTTTAACTGGTGAGGATAAAAACAAAATGGTTCATGTAGGTAAAATCTGAAGTGTTAAGGAGAATAACGTGATTACTGTCACTTGTCTTCTTATCACAGAAGACAAACACTAACAAGGAATAAAATGAAAATGTTACGGGCATAACGCCAAACAATATTTTAAGATTGGTCTTTCTCAGCATGCTAAATTTAAACAGCTGAAATTCTTTTTTAAGTATTATCTGAGTCAACAATTTGAAATGAAGGATTTGTCTTGAACAGGGAATCTGTATTGCCTTGTAAGTTTGAAACACAATGTCCTTGACTCTGTTATTTTTTATTGGCAATATGCCAATCACTACAGAGCAAGGAGCACAAAAGTTATTACCTTCAAAATCAGAGTATAAATATATCTGCTCCATAAGGAAAGTTGATGAACTTTGATGGAGCTTTGCAAATACATTTACATTGTCAGCCCTGATTCTTTGTCATGTCTCTTGTCACTTGTGACACTGCAAGTTGAGGTTAGGAATAGAGTTAGGACAATTAACTTCAAGGGTTGGTTTTTGAATGTGGTGTTTTGGCTCTCTTCCCCTTACAGTTTGAAAATAATGACGGGAACTTTTGTTGAGTGCTTGCCACGTACCAGTTGCTTGTATAAGCATCTTGCACTTTAATCTTGACAATACCCTTATAGGATAATCCTATTATCTGCATTCCATTTTATAGAGGAACAAACTGAGGCACAAGAGGGATAAAGGACTTACCCGCAGTTCGATATTAGTAGTTTTGGAGCTGGGGTATGAAGCAGAAATTTGGCTCTAGAGCCCATGCTTTTAACCCAAAGGCTCCAAGTCTACTTGTTAACTCTTACTGGCTTTTATAACCCTCTACAATTCATGCTATTTGTTTACCTCTTTTGTCTCTGCTTACACCTGTCTCTGTGATTTCTTTCTTGACACCCGGATTCCTCTGTCCTTACTCCATTAGTGTTTCACCTTATGATGGATCTTTAAGCTTTTGTTCTAGCATCACAACCTTCCAGGATTCTATTTGGAGTCTACCACTGGCCCAACTGTCCTTTTCTGTTGTTCCGCTGCAACTCGTGCTTGCCTTTATTATTGAATATGCCAGAGAGGACTGAAATAACCTATTTTCTGCATTGAGGAAGGAAACCAAGCCTTATTTATCTTTGGAATGTTAGTGCTGAGCGTTATGTCTAATACAATAGTAAAGCTCAAAAAATACTGAATTCAAAGCTCTAATTCAGTTTCCTGAGGGATCTATAGTTCCAATTCCATAGTTTTTACCCCCCAAAAGACTAGAGACTGGTCTTTCAAATGCAAGTTACATGGTCTGAGACAGATAGTATATTTTAATTAGGTGAACTCCTAATTTGTATAAAATTACTCAAAAGATATTTACCACCCCCTGTGGTATTGCATATTTAGAATATAGGAGACAATATTTTGGAATACAACAGATGACTATTCCAGACTACAATATTGAAATTTGTAACAATACCTGATTTCTGGTACTAATGTATCTTGAGGGGGGAAAAAGCAAGTATTAGAATAAATGGTTCATCAAAGATGTTTTGCTTTTGTCGGCCAGTAGAATGAAGTTGTGAAATGGTGCTTTTGAAAAATTGTTTCTTGAATTCTCATTTTCTTTGAGGAAAAGTCCTGAGAAGATTTTGATTTAGTCATAGCTAATAAATATTGAGTCCTATCAGGAACAGACATTAGAAAGTTGACTACCATTAGAGGAAAATGAAAAAATGGATAATGGTGGGAAAATCAATCCCTACTCTCCGTCCCCCAAAGAAATATTTTCAGTTTATGGGATAATTTGGATTTTAGTTATTAATGATATGTAGATTTCTTTCATTAAGTATTCAAACATTATAACAGTGTGCACTGGATGGGCATGGCTATAGGGCTTTCCAAATACAGTATTTTTTTTTTTTAAGATTTTATTTATTTATTTGACAGAGACAGAGACAGCGAGAGCAGGAACACAAGCAGGGGGAGTGGGAGAGGGAGAAGCAGGCTTCCTGCTGAGCCGGGAGCCCGATGTGGGGCTCGATCCCAGGACCCTGGGATCATGATCTGAGCCGAAGGCAGTCGCTTAACCAACTGAGCCACCCAGGCGCCCCCAAATACAGTATTTTTATTAAAAGTATCATCTTAGGTCAAATAATTCTATTTTACTCTTTTTTTCCTACTTTATTCTCTTTCTAATCCATGCAAATAAGTTGTCAAATATGCAGTTATAACCAGGGGAAGAACAGCAGTGATAAGATGTGGAGATGTGTGGTAGCTATTTAAGATCCCTCTGGAGTTCCATCAATAAAGTTATCTCAGGATGAGAGTAACCCAGTGAAATAGCTGGACCTTCCTTTATAATATTTCTTTTTCTTTATAGAATGTTCGTGATGATGGGATTGTGGTTAAAGGTGTGGAGAAATCAACTCCATCTAAAATTTCTCAGTATGCACAGATGCTCATTTGAATTTCACCATTTCCTTAGGCACTGCGATATAGGGGTTAACATTTATTCTTTGCCTTCAAATTGCCTGTGCTCAAATCTTTACTACTTGCATGACTTTGAGCAAGTAACTTAAATTCTCTGGTTTACATTTCTCTTTGTAAAATAGGGATAATGAACATGATATCCACTTCATTGAATTATGTGATTTAATCATGTGTATAAGAGGCTTAGAACGGAAGGAACATAATAAATACCCAGAAATAATAGCTATTTAGTATTTTCTATTTATTTAGGATGTTGTTTCAGGTAAAAAGTAAAGTGCCAGTAGCAAAGAAAATGTTCTAAGTAAAATCTAAAAGCTGTTTTCATTCTAGTTTTATATTAATAAAATACGAGACTCCTACAGCCTATTAAATGTTGCAGTAAATATCTTCTTTATAGGGTCATCTCTATTTATTATTTTGCCCAAAAGGTTTTTATTGAATTATTAAAAAAAATGGTAACTGGTAACAAAGATAAATTAGATAACACGTGCAAATACTTCCAGGAGAGTGGTTGGCGCACAATCAGCCCTTAGACATATCAGTTCTCTTCCCTTTAGCTATCACCATAATGTGAGGCCTTTCATTTGTTTTCCTCTGACCATCTTAAGAGGTAGTCACAGCCATCATCCATTTAATGTATAAACTGATATTCTGTTTTCATCTATATCGACTCTTCTCCTATTTGTACCTATGCAGACTGGGAAAAAGATGATCTCTTGTATGAGGAAATCTGTTATTGCCTAGATTGCCTCCCTTTGAATCATATGAACTGGAAAGGAGGAAGAAGTGGAGGTCCTGTGGAAGAGCATTTCAGGATCCTTGACCTGAAAACAGAACTTCAAGCACAAAAGATGAGTTTGTAGTTTATTCAGCAACTTGTTCTGCTGAGACAGAAAATGTAAGGAAACCTTTTTTTTTTTTTTTCCTGGGCTTTTGACCAAGGAATCCCTTCGCTGGTTACTTAATGAAAAGAAATAAAGACTGGGGAATTCTCGCTTGCCTGCTTTTCTTAACATTGTATTTTAGTGATCCCAAGTAATGCTCAGCTACTTCTGGGAAATTTGAAGGTTCATATGAATAAACACAGTTATTAAAACTTTTACCTTAAGAAACAGAACTACTAACACCATGATCCTGTGCTTTATTTGATTTCATTCTTTAGTTATCGATGGGCTACTTTGTTTCAGGCAATGTGCCAGGCTCAGGAAAGGAAAGGGTAAGATAAGGGACAAATTCCTACAAAACTCAAGGTACTTCAGTGAAAGACAAAGACAGACAGAAGCACACACACCCGAACGAGGAAGCAAATACATGATTTATTGTTGTTCTTGTAATAAGTGCTATGAAAGAGACAAAGAGCTGAAATAGAGAAGAACAGAGGTCCTATTGACCGGGGAACAAACCGGTTTCAAGACTCATAAGAACCACTTCCACAGACCTGCCCTCCATTATCCTTTTTTTCATTATAGAACAAGTTTCTGGTGCTGACAGTGAGCAGAGGAGGATTATACACCTGAAGTAGTCCTAAAACCAAGACAGATGAACTCATGGTGAATCAGAATTTGAGCAAAACATTTCATTCAGTCAGAAACATGACTCCCACATTGCTATTCCCCTTACCTTTATATTACAGGATTATTCAATTTGTGGCAGCTTTTAAAGATTAGAAAAATGCAAGGACTTAATGTTGCTTAGTAACTTGTGTTGCCTGTCATTTTGGGTTGCACATAAACAACTTGTAACTTCCCCACACTTGTTCCAAATTACTAGAATTGAAACAGAGCACACAAGCTGATGAGTCACTTTGCTATCCTGTTGTTCTTAATAAGAGTTCTGGTTACCAGGATGGGTGCTTTATCGTTACATAATGTTATTTGCCACCCCATATGTCAGAACTTTCTATTTGGCAAATAGAGGTTCCTTCCCTGTCACCCACTGAAGAAAGCATAACATAACAGCTATTCAGAGCAGGAGTATTGTTGTGTTTGGGTTCCTGGTTTTTTGAATGTACTCCAAACTCCATCAGACTTCATAGTGAAGGCGAAGTGGTAAAGGATTTTGACCTTCATGTGGAAATTATATTTTAGAACTATTAATGCTTTTATCATTCAAGCTACTTGCATAACTGCTTGGTGGTACATTTAGTGTTCAGGTAACTGTATTATCTTTGTAAGAACGCTTTCAAAGCAAAGCAAAACAAAACAAAACAAGGATTTCAATGTGACTATAATAATATTGCTATCCTTTATGGTTAGACAGTGTTTTCTAATTCTTAAAATTAGAAACTTTATAAAAAAAAGAAAGCAGTAAGATTCTGTTAGATTTGGTGTATATGTTGGGGTGCCTGAGTGGCTCAGTCGGTTAGGCCTTTGGCTCAGGTCATGATACCAGGTCCTGGTATCCAACCCCACATTGCGCTCCTTGCTCAGCCTGCTTCTCCCTCTCCCTCTGTGCTCTCTCTCTTTCTTGTGTGTGTGTGTGTGTGCACTCTCGAATAAATAAAAATCTTTAAGGAAAAAAAAGATTTGGTGTATATGTCAATAGTGTGGGAGTATGATATTGATCAAAATCTTTTCTCTACTACTAAGTGTCAAAGCTATATTGGAATTAGCACCTATGTCTTACTTTGGGGAGCATCCTGGATAAAGAGAATGTGCACATGCTGTTTCTTTAACATTTGTTTTGCTGATCTTAATGAGTCAAAATCCAAACTGTGTTAAGACATAAGGAAAAATTGTTTGAGGAATGCTATTATGTCTGTTAAAAGAAGAAAAGGGCAAGAAAGGTTTCCTTATCTAAACATTAAGCAAAATTAAATAGTTTTCTATTTTAAGGACTTCTTAACAGTTCTTCATATGCAAGTGTATGTTGGAATCTCTAGGAGTCAGATTTAGTACAAATTTCCCTAACCTTATTTGATCACAGAATACCTTCTTTTGGGAGCATCTATTAATATCTCTTTGAAAACCTCAGATCACAATTTACTGGTCTCTTGGCATTCAGTTATTCATTTAAAAAGTTTTGAGCATCTCTCATACATAAGAGTACTAGGTTCTGAAAAGAAAATTATGACTAGAACCTGGGCCTGACATTAAGTAGCTCCTAAATTGAGGGTTAGAGGAAGACTCATGGATGTAGAAATTATAAAACCATGGGTTATGGGCAGTGCTAGAAGAGAGATGGGCAGGAAGCACATAGTAGGCTGCTATAGAAGATGAGAGTAAGAGAATAAGAAATTCATTACAGTTAATTTAGAATGAGTTGGGTCTTGAGGGAAGGTAGTCAAAAAAAGGACAATAAAAACACTTACAAAGATGTATTTAGAAATCATGATTATTTTACTCTCATGTGAAAACTGTACTCTTTTCATTCATCCAAGCATAACTCTTGAGTGACTAGTTGGCTAACGTGAATAAAGAGATGGGAGAGCAAACTGGGAAGAAGATATAAATTTGGTGATACAGATTGTAATTGATTTCTTTGAAGTAGATGTGAATCCCTGGGAAAAGAATGTAGAGTGAGAAAAAGATAATTTAGGAACAAATCTTGATGAATTTTAATATCTTTAGAGTATATTGGAATAGTTGGGATATTAAGAGTGAAAATGAATTGTCACAGAGGAGGAAAACAATAGCAGAAATCTGTGGTATTCCAAAGACTAGGGAAGAACATCCTATAAGAAAGACAATGTAATCATCCCTGCCAGATGTTGCTGAGAGGTTGAGATGAGGAATGAAAAATATCCAGTGGATTTGAACACAAGGAGATCATTGGTGATTTTAGCTAAAGATGTGTTGCCATGGTGACTGGGGTGAAACCCAGGTGAAAATGTGTTAAGGAGTGAGTAGGAGCTCAGGAAATGGAGACGGGGAGTGACTCATTGAAAAAGTTTGTGTATGAAGGTTTGAAAAAAAAAAAAGAATTGTTTCTGGAGAATAATGGAAGTTTGAAGGAGCTTTTCTAAGATGGCTATTTTTTAAGCATGTCTAAATATCTATGAGAAGTCCAAATGATTAGAAAGTGTGTTCTCCTTGGGTTGCTTGGATGGCTCAGTCGCTTAAGTGTAGGCTCTTTATTTTGGTTCAGGTCATGATCTCAGGGTCATGATCCAGCCTGTGTGGGGCTTGGGGCTCTGTGCTGGGCTTGGAGCCTGCTTAAGATGCTCTCTTTCCCTCTTCCTCTGCCCCTCCCCCTGTCTCATGCACACACTCTCTCTCTCAAAAAAAAAAAAAAGAAGAAAGAAAGAAAAAAAGAAGAAAGAAAGAAAGAAAAGAAAAGAAAAGAAAAAAGTGTACTCTCCTTCCTTCTTTTCTTGATGGGGGTGAAATGTTGTGTGGTCCCTGCCCCCATAATGTATTGAAGCAAAGAGAAAGGGCTCCAGCCCCCCTCCACACCATGTCTTTGGTACCCACGGCTTTCAGTCCACCAGTTATATCCTCAAGCATCAGGACACGGGTTACAAAAACAAAAACAAAAACATAGCAAAATTTCAGAAAGTAAAGGGATGTTTGATGGGTACCTAAAAATGTGGAATTGAATAGGTTCCAAGACATGGAGTGTGAGTTAACTTTGACCAGCAGTAATACCTTCTATAGAGAAAGAGGGGATGAGGGAGAGAAGGGAGCAATTTGAATAGGTAGATAGGCTTTGTAGTGCTAAATTGAGGATAATTTTGGGATTTAAATTCTCTTGGCAGAATTTGAACAAAGTGCAGAGTTAGAAGTTTTCGGACAAGGTTGGAGAAGTTATTGACCAGAGGCATTTGCTAGGATCTGGGTGATATTGGGGGAAGGGGCATTTGAGTAGATGGTCATGACTTTACAACGATTAACAGTTTACATGAATACGTGATTCCTTTCAGCAGCTGGTGATGTGGCATTGAAAAATAGAGAGCTCATCTAAGATGTATTGTTTTACTTCATTTTGCCTTTTATATTGTCATCACCTAATCTCTCAGTATCATGTCATCTTTTTTATCACTTCTTCAGATTTAGAGAAATTTGGATGAAAATTTTCCTTTATCTTATCTCCTATTATCATTATGATTGATTTTAAAGTACATAGGTTGACAAGTCAATTAATAGCTTACAGAAATTCTTAACCACCTTACCTTCATTGGCATTCCACTCCATTCCCTGCTAACCATTGGTCAATGACTCTATTCTGAATCTTGATATCTGAAACTTCTCATCTTTAAAATCATGAATTACAAAACATTAATCACCTGTTCTCTCCACCTCCCACCATTCTCCAGTGCCTTGACACACCTTGTTCTCTTCATGACTCAACTCATTCACAATCTCCTTGCTATCCCGGCAACTTAAATAATTCTTTTGCCCAAATCTTCATTTCTTTGAACTCTTTTCCTTCCATTTTACATCTGGCAAAATCCTTACCCTTTCTCAGCTGAGCAGTTTGGCTTTGCTTTTTCACTTCAGTGCTATTGAAAATCACAAAACTGTGAAAACTGGTGTCATAATAAATTTGTGATCTCCCATCTCAGTCTGACCCTGGTAATACTTCGAGGTGCCCATGTTTTATTTATCTTTTCATTGTCCCTAGGAGCCTTCTCTTAAAGCTCTGCCACACATGTACTTGGTGTTTCCTTAAGAAAAGAAGGACTTAAGTCTTGTTTCCCTCTTCCTCTTTGTGCCATTTACTTTTATTTTTGGAATTGGCATTTAAACATTTTAATTAAATTTAGATTTTAATTAAAAATTATGAATATTGACAATTACATCCACCTTTCTTCCCACTGCCCCCCTTCCCAAACCCCAGCCTTTAGACAAAGTTTCATAACAAGGCCCCTCTTTATCTTTTCAAGAATGTCTATTGCCACTGTATTCTCTTCCGATCCAATGTTTCTTTGACATTAAGCTAGTTAAAATATCCTTTCTGTCAGTGTTCCTTTCTTACTTTACTTGCATTCTCATTGTGCTCTGATTCTTTGTTTTCTTCTGTGATTACAACAGTACGTGGTACAAAACAGGTACCAAAGAAAACAAAAAAAAGCAAAAACAAAAACAAAAACACTGAGTGAATAAGTGAAACTTGAAAATGCCTCTTTCTTGATTGAAGATGTTGAATCATCTCATAAAGAATTTCCCTGGGTCATCATTGTTTTTCTCTTTCAGTTTACTCTGTTAGAGCACTAAGTGACCATCTCTGTTCTCTGAAATACTATACTGTTTCTTATCTCCTCTCTGTCCATTTTTCAGTATAGTTTGCATTGATTCGGAACAAGTGACTGTCCTTTAGCATGTTTTCCTCTTCATACCCAGTAGTAAAAAATATATTTGCTTACACTGAAAATAATATTCAATCACGTTATTCTGTTTTGAGAGAATGAGGTTATTCTTAATTTGACCAAGTGCAATAATTGGTGCTTTATTTCTACAATATTAGCAGTTTAAGTTAGATTTAGGCATTTGTTTTATTTGTGACACAATCTGTGAATTGATTACTGGCATTCAGTTGTCAACCTGGATATAAAGAAGTGGAAGGATCAGAGTTATTTCCAGTATCTGACATGAACCAACATGGAGACTTTGAGGGCTTTATTGGAAGTAAACAGTAGGCTAAGAGGTCACACATGTGGAGAGAATAGAAAATAATCTATTCTATATTCCGCACTGCTATGTCACTTTCTCAGAGTCTCATTTAAGCGATGATGTACCAATGACAGTGAAAGAAAATATTTTTCTCAGCCAAATACTTATTATGCTTATTATCAATACTTACTATAAGGAGTGTGAATGAATGCTTATAAAAGGTTTTTATCATGATTTCTGGGTGTAATTCATGAATGGGTGGTCACCTGCTCAGATTCTTGCTTTCCCATAGCCCTATCTTCCCTCCATTCTTTCCACAGAATCAGATATCAACTAATAAAATAAATGAAAGCATTTTTAGGGGGAAAACATGATTTATATCAAACCTTCGTTTCAAAGTGGATTTGTCCACAGTAGTACGCTAGTCTACCTCGTAAGTATGTGTTCTTCACTTATATGAAGTTTTAGAAATTATAGAATTAGGTTGTCCTTGGAATAGCTTTTGGATTTCTGATATTTCTTTTCTATATAGTTTTACCTAAGCAATAAAAGTAAGGTTAGCTGTGACCTAAAAAAAGTATACTCAGTCATTTTGCTAAGAACACAATATGGTATGTGCCCTAATTAATTTTATTTGTGGGATATTAAAAAGTCTAACTTCACAAGGAAATGAAAACCATGTGGAAAGAGATGACTTTCAGACTGGGACACTCTCAGAGCTTATGATTGGGTAAATTCTGATAAGCTGACATTTTTAATGCATATATGTTTGATTTTTCCTTTTTTTTTTAATTGGTTTTAGCCATTAAAGGAGTTTATTCTCTATGATATTTATTCCAGGCCAAACAGGAAAAAAAATTGAAAAATTAATTTTCAGTTTGTAGAAATGACTTCTTTGATAGGTCTGAGTTGAAGACATTGGAGGTCAAGTTTCCTTTTGCCTTATGTTGTCCAGATTGCACTCATTCCACACTTTTTGTTTTTGTAGGATCAGGGTGGAATTTTATTTTCTTATTTTAGGACTCTTTTTCTTCTACTCTCTGTTTTTGATTGCCAAGAGACTAAGTACAAACAATTCATTGATTCCTGTGAAGACTTGTTTTTTTGTTTGTCAGTTTTTTATGATGAAAAAAACATTGGTGACCTATTACTACCCAAAGAATCCTCATTCTCTCTTAGTTGGTATGCATTGCTGTTTCTTTCTTTTTTTAAAAAAATATTTTATTTATTTATTTATTTGAGAGAGAGAGTGGGGGAGAGGGGCAGAGAGGGAGGGAGAAGCAGACTCCTCACTGAGCAGGGAGCCTGACACAGGGCTCAATCCCAGGACCCTGAGATCATGACCTGAGCCAAAGGCAGACGCTTAACTGACTGAGCCACCCAGGCGCCACTGTACCTCTGTTTCTTAAACTGAGTACTGATTTGTGAAATGTGCTTCTTCTCCCATCTACTTAAGGGCTGAGGAAGAATTTCCAAATGGGGTGTGTGGGAGGCCATAGCCAAGCCTGTTGCACTGGAAGTTTGGTTGCCTTGATGAAGCACAAGCAATAAAACACAGAAGTCTGAATACATCTATGGTACAGCAAGGCTGTCACTAAAAGGAAGAGGGCTGGTGTGCTGGTATGGCCCCACACCCAAATGGTTATAAAAGACCACAATCCCACATTTTGTACTGTGCTGACTGGGAGGATTCCTTCCTCTGCGTGGGATTCTGGTAGTATTGAACTTTGGCTAAGCCCTTGTGTGGAATAAAACAAAGCCTCAGGGAGCATCTACTCACTTGCATTCTTAAGCTTGTGCTTATTCTTCGCAAGGATTATGTGCCAATGTAATTGTAAATCAAAGTGAAAGCCAAACAGTTGAGTCATGACCCTAATTCTTGCCATTTCTGGACCTTGCACCAGCTTTTTTGTTCTAACCAGCTTAGAGTCAATGATGTTAAAAATGATTTTACTGAGCTGGCTCATAGATTCATGGCCACTTCCTGCATAGCATCAGCACTTCCTGGTTTCTACAATTGGAGGGTGTTCCTCTTTGCCCATGTTTTACCTACCACAGTACAAACTATGTAGTCTTATTAAATGTTTTAAAAGTCATTAAGCTTAGAAAAATTCTAACAGGCCAGTAAATATTACAGTTACCAGCTCTTACTTACTTTTCTTCCCAATTTCAGTATTTAAATAAGAGGGCTCAAACACTACCTACATGCCATCCTTGAAACATTCTAAGTAGTGGCCTCTCCTCATAACTTTCAGATGTATGGCTCCTTATTCACACAGAGATAAAAATAAAGATGGTCAGTTCTTTGGATTTAAGATACCCCACAGGAGTAGACTCTTTAAGGGCATGGCAGATAGGTATTGAAGTCCAAATTGATATAATGGTGCAGAAAATTTCAACACTGTCATATGGAACAAAGGAAACCTAGGTGTTAGGAATAGAATCTACTCTATCATGCTTACCCTTGGGACCTCTGTGCCTCCCACTAATTCCTTAGCCAATTATACTTTGCCATCATAGACACCTATACTTAAATTGGTCTTAAAATTCATTAATAATTTCCTAATTATCAAATGCATTTACTTTTTTACCAGTTTTTGCTATCGTTAGCTTCTTTTTAGAATTTGCCATTTTTGATAGCTTCACTCATTTTTGCAAACTCTACTTTGTTATTGGTAAGACTGCAATCCTATAATGTTATTTCTATTTAGTCAAGCTGTCAAAAATATTCAACGACTACTGTTTGCCAGGCACTTGGAAAACAGTGCTAACTAAACACATAAATAGTTTCTGTCCCCAGAGACTTTATAGCTTAGTGCAAGTGATTGATATTAGTAACTTATTATTTGATTTAATAAATATATTTTGCGTACCTACCTGGTGCCAGGTTCTGTCCTAGGCATCAGAAATGCAGTGTAAAAAGAGTACATGGAAAAACTTATATTTTCATGGAGGAGATAGAAAGTAACAAATATTTAATATAGTTTTATATATAAGTGCCATGAAGAAAAGTAAGTTAGGGCAATAGGAAAGGAAGTGATAGAGATTGGGTGCTATTTTAAATAATGTACTGTTTTAGATTTATTAAAAATGTCCCATTCTTCCATGGACATATTACACTTGAAATGCCTTTAACATATCTGAGAGGTGTTGTTAAATAGGCAGTTGGATACATGAGGCTGAAAAGAAGTTTTTGGAGATGGAAATGTGAGAGTTGTGCATAGACCTGGGACCAGGAGAGATCATGTAGGGATGGAGAGTAGATAGAGAAGAAGGTCCAATGCTGAGCCTTGGGGAAAACTGACATTTTGTGGGTTAGAGAAGGGGTGGAGGAGTCTGCAAACGTAGGTAAGAGGGAACAGCAGGAGAAAGCCAGGAGAATGTACACTTCCCTGGATGCCAAGTATGTAGTCAGTGAGAAAGGGTTGTTGAAATATGTCACTTGTTACTGAGAGGATGAGCAAAATGACCATGGGTTGACCACAGGATTGGGAATGTTAGGGCTTTGTTGATCTGGAAAAGGGCAATTTCAGTTGAATGGTGGAGCACAAGTTAGACTGAAGTAGACTGAAGTGAGAATTGTTGGTGTTGAAGTGGAGGGAAAACAAATCAGGTAACAATATAAATCAATTGGAAATTGCACCTGAAATGAATGGCCCAAATATAACAGTATTATTTGTCCTCGTCAAGAGGGTTTGAAAAGCTTAATGAAGAAATGATTGTAAACTGAGGTCAGAAGGATGAGTTGGTAGCAAAAGTAGAAAAGCTTGTAAAAAGACTATTACTGCAAGCAAGCTTGAGGACTGAAAGAAGTTCATGCAGGTTGGAGTAGGTATGTCTGAATTTAAAGAGGAGTCAGAGGGCACAAGACTGTTTTATCTTTAACCTTAGAGCATTGGTCATAATGATTAGAGGGAGGTGGGGATATGTGGACCACATTACCTTTTGGTGAGATTGCTCTGGCTGTACTGTGTATAGGGTGAGCGGTAAGTTGGCCAGATGAAAGTTGGGTAAGCCATTACTAAGCCGTCTTGGTAATAAAGGCAAGTGATAAGTTTAGCCAGCATTACAATGGTAAAGGTGTCAATGGTGAGAAAGATAAATCTGAGTGATATTTATGAAGTGAAATTGATAGTGCTTATGACAGTCTGGATATGAGTATAGGAGGAAATGTAACAGAGGAGGCAATTACGACCCTTAGCTTCTGGAATTCACGGGAGAGAGGCAGTGTCTTGGCATCAGTTGGGAGAGAATTAGAGCAGAATGCCACTGGTTTGCTGTTACTTTTGTGGGCCTTGATGGATTTAGTTTATGCATGTTGAATTAGAGGGATGTGTGAACCGGTTTCATCTGCCGACTAGACTTTTCTATCTATATATCGCACTGACTCCTCAAAAATATTATTAAAACTGAGTATATCTTCATCCCTCTAAAATTTCTCTTTCCCAGAATCCCAGACTCAGTCATCTTGAAATGTTTTTTCTTCCTAGTACCTTCTCAGCTTCTGTATCAGCAGACTCAAATTCTATCTCTTGCTCTTTCCTGATTGTTCTCTCTCACATTTGCCCTTCTTTTCCATTTTACCCATACTAGGCAATTTCAGACTCCTTAATTTCACTTGACTGTGCTCTTAGCCTGCTACATGGTCTTTTTATTTCCCAAATCATCCCTTGCTTGACATTTTTTTTTTATCGTATCGGTTTTCGTATTTAAGATTCTGATTTCCCCATATCCTTTCTCAAAATAATTCAGTGTCTCTTCTATTCCTTCTAAATAAGCTGTAGATTCACTTTGGTCTGGTGTTCACTCTAAAAAAAAAAAAAGAAAAAGAGTCTGTAGAATTTTTCTTAACCTGCCACACTGTGGAATGCATTGATTAGGAACTGCCTGGGTTAAATCCTGACTTTAGTACTTACTAGTTGTGTGATTTTGGCTGAGTTATTTAATCATAATTTTCTATTTTTCAAACCAGATTAAAAATAGCAGCTCATTTACATGGTTGTTTTAAAGTCTAAATCCATTAAATTCTCTTAGCACAGTCCCTGGCACAAAGCTAGCACTCAATTAATGCAGCTTCTATTATTATTCTGTAAGCCTCCCACTGTGTCCCCTCTATGTACACAGGCACATTTAACCACTTTGTGAGCATGCCATTTATTTCTCTTTTGTGCCATTTTATACTCCTTGCGTTCTTCTGCCTAGAAGGCTTTCTCCTTCCTCTCTTGGCACCTCACAATGTAATTTCTTCCCGTCTAAATCTGTTCATCTCTTCAAGGACCAGCTCTTTTCTCTCCCCAGGAAGTATTTTTTATGTCACTTTTTTTTAAGGACATATTCCTGTCTTCCCCAGCCTGACCCCTCCCCAATCTCAGGTGTGGTTACCCAATATTTTTATGTATTTTGACATCTATCTTATCAGTTCCTCCTATATAGTTAGGTATGTAGCTTTCTTGCATCTACTGCAGGGTGGTCCTTGAGTATAGTCAGTTTATTTGTGCAGTGTCTATAATTTTTGCAGTATTAGTGAACAAAAGATTGCATTGTTCCTGGGCAATTCCCTCAGTTGCCTGTGGATATTCTTTCTTCCTTCCCACACAAACTGGTTTTGGCTCTACTCCTCATCACGAAACATCAAGTTACCTGTCCCAGATCTTTTCCTTAAGGACAGGAGCTTTCAAGTCAGCAATCTGCTAAACCCATCAGGGCTAATGTGCTCTCAGTGCTATCAGGAACTAAGTGCATTTAACTTTAAGCCCTTCTGGCAACAGTGGCTCTGCTTTTATGTTACAAGTTGTTAGTTTTGTTTTGTCTTGTTTTTCTGTTAAACATAATTTGAAGGAAGCAGCTTTAAGAGAGGTAACTGAGCACCAGCTTAATACCGTTCCACTCGGAGATCTCCAATAATTGGCTTCTTTAAAATAATAAAAAAAAAGTGACGTAAAAAATAATATTTAGTATCTTTTCTGTTTCCTGACTAATTTCCTGTGGTTTAAGTTCTGCCAAGCCATGGCCTTTGGATTATGAGCTGCCTCTTTTTAGGATGTTCCAAAATCATGAATCAGGATTGATTCTTATTTTATTCATCACTATACTTGGTGGTAACTTACACAGCCTGAGATGAGGGTTTATTTTTCCCCTCTGAAGGCTTCAGGGATGTTTTTGTCAGGTTTTGGAAAATGTGCTCCAGGAGCAATAATAAATTGAGTGCTGCCTCCAAAAGTCAGGCTGTCAGGGAACATATTTATCTCCACATTTGGGAAGCAGAGCAAAATAAGTACAGACCTTTTAAAAAGCCTGTGTGAAAACTTTCTAAGGTAAGGGAGAAGATCAATCTGACATGGCTTTATATCCACTTTCTTTATAATTTATGGCCTACATGGGTGTAAAGAATACTCTAAAATCCATGATCATTCAAAGATGAACATTGTTTTTTCCTATAGTAATATAGTACTGAGGACAACTTGATAGTTAAATGGTTCTGTTTCATTCTGGAGATATCATGATATAAGAGAAACAAATAATTGTATTTAAAAAAATATTTCCCTAGGTTTGCCTAAAGTAGAAGCCTGTCTATTTTTGTCAATAACATGTTATTGGAACATGGCCGAAGTAATTTGTTTACATATTATTTATGGCAGCTTTTGCACTACAACTAGCAGAGTTGTGTAGTTGCAACAGAATCCTTTTGACTCACAAAGCCTAACATAGTTCCTTTCTGGCTCTTTTTATTATTATTGTTACTGTTATTTTATTTTTTATTTTTTATTTTTTTTTACAGAGAGAGTGTGTGCATGAGCAAGTGTGAGGGAGGGGCAGAGGGAGAGAGAGCATTTTAAGCAGGTTCCATGCCCAGCAGGGAGCCCCACACGAGGCTCCATCTTACCACCCTGAGATCATGACCTGAGCTGAAATTAAGAGTCGGATGCTTGACTGACTGAGCCACCCAGGCTCCCCACTTACTCTCTGGTTCTTGAAGAAAAAGTTTGTTGTCCCCTAGCCTGGAAGGAAATTTTGTCACAAAAGGAAGATTCTACTCTTTTTTTCTATAATGACATTAATAAGAAGTTTGCTTTAGTTGTGAGAGATGACGGGATTGCAGTGGGAGCATCTATTTATTAATTGGTGGTCTTATTCTACGGATTTATTTGTTTGTTGGGTATAATTGGATTTAGAATAGGGCTAAAAATGAAAAGACAATAAATTAATGTATCTGCCTCATCCAACTAAAGCATTCAGTAGGGTCTTAATTGGATATCACAGAGTTAGGTATTATTTGCAGAGCTACTGAGTCTGCATATGTGAGCAAAATGTCAATTAAATTTCAAGGTTCGGATCCCCTCTTCTTCTAAGTGGTTTCCAAAAAGTAACTCTCCAATTTGTTCAGCAGTAGGAACAGTGACAGTGGTTAATGTAAACCATATGGCTTTGAGTGTAGACTCCTAGGAAAAACTGTGCAGATCCTATCTTTACCTATTTCTATCACTTCTGCCTCTATCTCTGTGTGAATGTGTGTGTGTGTGTGTGTGTGTGTTCATCCATCTTAAATATTTCTTAAAGAAACTGGAAAATCTGAATTTATTATATATTTCATGTATTTACATATTTAGCATATCCTAGCACACATTAATATTTAATCAAATATTAGCACTGTGCTAGGTGCTAAAGGAGAGCAAAAAGGCTTCCTAACTTCATCACGTTTTCATATTTGAGGAAGATAGACATTTAATACAGTATAAACAAACTACATATGTATTTATTTTTTACCTTTTTATCTGAGAAGAAAGGCACAAATAATAAGTGTATGGCTCCACGAAATGTACACAGATTGCACACACACACGTAACCAGCCCAGAACAAGATGCAGAACATAGCCCGCAATCCTGATGGTGTCCTTTCTTCTTTGGCCCCATTTTCCAAGGAAAACCATGGCCTGACCTCAGAGATTCAAATCTGAGGTTCTAAAACATTGAGTTTCTGATACTTATAGATTGGGAAATCTGCATTTCTGCCCTCCTTTGAGAAGTCATTTCTGGCAATCCTAAGCATGTGCAGTCCCTCGAGCCAGTGGCCTGCTGAAGCAGGAGCAGCTAGTTGTCCCTAAGGGAGGGTGCGGTCTCTCTGGGCCCCTGTGGCTCACCTCAGTTTTGTCACTGGCCTGGTCTGCTGACACAAGAGCTTGCAACATTTGCCTTTTCCCATCTCTTGATCCCAGTTTCAATGTCTTTGTGCTTTTGACCACCCCGAGCCTTTTGTATAACAAGGTAGTATTATATTGCATACAATTTTTTATATAATTACATATATATTATATATTCCTATTTGTTGTACTTATTTCTTTATCTAACACATACACATTAAAAAACACATACAAATTTAACATGTTCCATATACAGAAGATAAAAGAGTTTTTGTTTTTTAAGATTTATTTACTTATTTTAGAGAGAGATTGTGCACATGAGCACATGCGAGCAAGGGGAGGGCAAAGGGAGAGAGAGAGAGAATCTCAAGCAGACTCCCCACTGAGCATGAAGCCAACATGGGGCCCAAACCCAATCCCATAACCCTGAGATCATGACTTGAGCCAAAATCAAGAGCCGGCTTAACTGACTGAGCCACCCAGGTGCCTCAAAACAGAGTTTATTACAGGGGGCCATGATGTGGATAGAAGAGTCCCTCAAGCTTCCCCTAATAGAACAGCAATTTAGCTAAGATGAAAGTAAGAAGTTAGGCAAAGCCAAAATGAGAGGTGAAAACATATCCCACGAACATATCTCTATACGTTTACAAGTACACTAAGTACTTCAGTCTAACAATCTTATCAATTGATTTTCCTCTGTTTTTATATGCTCAAAAGTGACATTTCACTTTCCCATTCTTAAAACTTCAGCCATCACCTTCTATTGAATTCTCAGATTGCCATGGCCCATATTTTAAGATTTTTTTTTTTTATTTGAGAGAGCGAGAATGAGAGAGAGAGAGAGAGTACATGAGAGGGGTGAGGGTTAGAGGGAGAAGCAGGCTCCTCGCTGAGTAGGGAGCCTGATGCGGGACTTGATCCAGGGACTCCAGGATCATGACCTGAGCCAAAGGCAGTCGCTTAACCAACTGAGCCACCCAGGCGCCCCGCCATGGCCCATATTTTATATAGAAACATATAACAGGAATTATATGTTATAAACACCTTAAAACAGGAAATTCAATGCTGCCTATCAGCTTATAAGACTACTCCCCCCTTTTTGCTGTTGTGAGAGAAGTTTTGGTCCTTGGGTGGAATCTAGAACCTTAGTGTATACTCTGACCTTCCAATACCCCCCCTTCTTGGACTAGCTTCTCAGTTATCCATTTCATTCTTGCTCTTGCTGTCCATCCATGATTCCTCTTTCTCTCTAAAACTCTCAAATATACTCATATTTAGTTTCTGTCTTTTTACCTCCAAAACCCACTGCTCTCTATTTTCATCGCTCCCATTTGAGACCACCAAAATCTCTTGCCTAGGAAACATCTGCTAAAGTTACAACTAAATTATATAATGAATAAATTATGGGAATAAAAGACACAGCATGAGGAATATAGTTAATGGTATCATAATGGCGTTGTATGGTAACAAACGGTAGCTGCACCCTTGTTGAGCAGAACATAATGTATAAACCTGTCGACTCACTATGTTGTACACCTGAAACGAATGTAACACTGTGTGTCAACTACACTCAAATAAAAAAAAAAATGACTTTAGAAATACAAAATGGACACATTTCAAAGACTTTATTCAACTCATTAATTAGTGAAGGAGTTAGTAAAATGTCAGAAATGATTCAAAAGAGAAGTAGAGGATGTGAGATTTATAGAGCTATCTAGTTAAAGGAATAAAGAAATTAATTTACTAAAAGATATTAAGTTGTTGGGACACCTGACTGGCTTAGTTGGTAGAGCACGTGGCTCTTGTTCTCAGGGTCATGAGTTCAAGGCCCACATTGGGGGTAGAAATTACATAAAAATGAAAAAACTAAAAATAAAAAAGATAAAAAAGTAGTTAAAGTCATACTAGGCAATAAAAAATAACATTTCAGGTATGGTATACAAGTCATTGGAGTAATTTCTTTTGGACAAAAAAAGCAATATAAAATTTTCTCAGAGAATGATCGTTGGCATTTCACTCAGTTCTAAAGTTAACCTTCATTCTTAGATATTTGCAACATATTCTGATCAATAGTAAATAGGAAGTTGAACAGAGGTATGTAACCCTAGAAAATCAGAAAATCTCCAGTTAAGTTATGTCTGGCATATAAAACCCAGCCACTAAATTAAAATGGTACCTAGTAATCCTTTTGCCTATTCCCAAATGCAGACCCATGTTTATGATCTAATTGTTCTGCACACACTCCTAACTCTTAACAGATTATAGGATATATTTTAGAATTTTTAATAAAATATTTAGAATATTTACATATTCTAAAAGTTACGGAAAACCAAGGATATTCTTTTTTTTTTTTTCATCTTTTTATTTTTTAATTTTTTAAATGTTTCTTTTTAATTTTTTTTTTTAATTCTTATGTTAATCCCCATACATTACATCATTAGTTTTAGATGAAGTGTTCCATGATTCATTGTTTGTGCATAACACCCAGTGCTCCATGCAGAACGTGCCCTCCTCAGTACCCACCACCAGGCTAACCCATCCTCCCACCCCCCTCCCCTCTAGAACCCTGTTTGTTTTTCAGAGTCCATCGTCTCTCATGGTTCGTCTACCCCTCCGATTTCCCCCGCTTCATTCTTCCCCTCCTGCTACCTTCTTCTTCTTCTTTTTTTTTTTTTTCTTAACATATATTGCGTTATTTGTTTCAGAGGTACAGATCTGAGATTCAACAGTCTTGCAAAATTCACAGCGCTTACCAGAGCACATACCCTCCCCAGTGTCTATCACCCAGTCACCCCATCCTTCCCACCCCACCCCCCACTCCAGCAACCCTCAGTTTGTTTCCTGAGATTAAGAATTCCTCATATCAGTGAGATCATATGATACATGTCTTTCTCTGTTTGACTTATTTCACTCAACATAATACCCTCCAGTTCCATCCACGTCGTTGCAAATGGCAAGATCTCGTTCCTTTTGATGGCTGCATAATATTCCATTGTATATATATACCACATCTTCTTTATCCATTCATCTGTTGATGGACATCTTGGCTCTTTCCACAGTTTGGCTATTGTGGACATTGCTGCTATAAACATCGGGGTGCACGTACCCCTTCGGATCCCTACTTTTGTATCTTTGGGGTAAATACCCAGTAGTGCAATTGCTGGATCATATGGTAGCTCTATTTTCAACTTTTTGAGGAACCTCCATACAGTTTTCCAGAGTGGCTGCACCAGCTTGCATTCCCACCAACAGTGTAGGAGGGTTCCCCTTTCTCCGCATCCCCGCCAACATCTGTCATTTCCTGACTTGTTAATTTTAGCCATTCTGACAGGTGTGAGGTGGTATCTCATTGAGGTTTTGATTTGGATTTCCCTGATGCCGAGCGATACTGAGCACTTTTTCATGTGTCTGTTGGCCATTTGGATGTCTTCTTTGGAAAAATGTCTTTTCATGTCTTCTGCCCATTTCTTGATTGGATTCTTTGTTCTTTGGGTGTTGAGTTTGATGAGTTCTTTATAGATTTTGGATACTAGCCCTTTATCTGATATGTCATTTGCAAATATCTTCTCCCATTCTGTTGGTTGTCTTTTGGTTTTGTTGACTGTTTCCTTTGCTTTGCAAAAGCTTTTTATCTTGATGAAGTCCCAATAGTTCATTTTTGCCCTTGCCTCCCTTGCCTTTGGCGATGTTTCTAGGAAGAAGTTGCTTCGGCTGAGGTCAAAGAGGTTGCTGCCTGTGTTCTCCTTTAGGATTTTGATGGACTCCTGTCTCACATTGAGGTCTTTCAACCATTTGGAGTCTCTTTTTGTGTGTGGTGTAAGGAAATGGTCCAGTTTCATTCTTCTGCATGTGGCTATCCAATTTTCCCAACACCATTTGTTGAAGAGACTGTCTTTGTTCCATTGGACATTCTTTCCTGCTTTGTCAAAGATGAGTTGACCATAGAGTTGAGGGTCCATTTCTGGGCTCTCTATTCTGTTCCATTGATCTATGTGTCTGTTTTTGTGCCAGTACCATGCTGTCTTGATGATGACAGCTTTGTAATAGAGCTGGAAGTCCGGAATTGTGATGCCGCCGGCTTTGCTTTTCTTTTTCAACATTCCTCTGGCTATGCGGGGTCTTTTCTGGTTCCATACAAATTTTAGGATTATTTGTTCCATTTCTTTGAAAAAAGTGGATGGTATTTTGATGGGGATTGCATTGAATGTGTAGATTGCTCTAGGTAGCATTGACATCTTCACAATATTTGTTCTTCCAATCCATGAGCATGGAACGTTTTTCCATTTCTTTGTGGAAAACCAAGGATATTCTTTTGACAGTTTTATTACATAGAAATTTAAAACAACTTTATAAAAAATAACTCAAAATCAAATGTGAGCAATTTGTTGGGAGAAAATACTTTTTCTTTATATAATAGGTAAAGGGTTAGTTCCTTCAGTGTTCAAAGATGTACAAAAACCAATTTTAAAGATTTCAGAGCCATGGAAATAATTCAGGGTAAAAGCAATCAATTTGCATTTCATTAAAATCAAGAAGTAATTTTAATTGCCAATCCTATGAACAGAGGCCTAGTCTCAACTGTTGTCACTGAAATGAAATGAGGACCACACTCCCCCCACCCCCACAACCAAATAATTCAAAGTTTGCCCATCAGATTGGCAAAATTTAAAAGCATTTAATAGTACCCAGTCTTGACAAGGGTGTAAGGAAATTGCTCTCCTACAACTATCAGCAATTCTATAAATGCTGTGGAATATTTGGAAATCATGTTGCTGTAACTTATTAAAATATAAATTCCCTATCATTTTGATCTGACAACATCATTATTATTTACTAGAATATAAAGTATATGGTACTAGAATATAAAGATAAAGGTACTAGAATATAAAGAGATATGATAGAGATTTTTTTATTGCAGAATTATTTATTATAGCATGAAACTGGAGAAATAAGAGCAAATAACATCAGTAGGGATATGGTTGAGTAAATTATACACCCATGTTGTGTAATGCTCTGGCTATCATAAAGAATGAGTTGTAATTGTCTGTATGTCCATTCCATTTTAAAATCGTTGAATTATAGAATGTGTAGCTATGATCATATCTTTAAAAAATAAAAACTAAAAGCAAAGCTGTATACCCTATATATGAAGAGGTTGTATAAGCAGAGAGAAGTTATACACAAAGATTTACCAGTGTGTAGATTAGGTTATGAGATTGATATGAGGCTCCTAAAGACATAGTTAATTTTGATAGTTTATCATTTTGTTAAAAAGAACATTAATTTTACTATTACACATGTAATTTTAAATTACTATACCATATTATATATATAACTGCCCATATGCTCAAAATCTCTCAAGGGGCTTATTATGGAATTAGAATGAAATCCAAACCTCTTACCCCCGTCTAAGTCTCCTCTAATTCGGTTCTCCTTACTGCTGCAACTTGTTCTTGAGCAACTCTAGCACTCCTTAGCTGCATCTAGAAACAATAGCCAATTTTTAGTTTATTTTGCTAAGTTGCAATTCTTTCTTACCGTAAAGCCTCCACACTCACCAGTATACCCTCTGGCTAGAACCACCTTTCCCATACTCTGGCTGAGTCAGTTTAAATATCACATCCCTAAAATTGCCACTTTGATCCTTCAATAAAAATTATGTCCCCCAGTTATTAACTTGTAAGCATTCTGAGGAATGTAGTTTTTTTTTCTTTAATAGAATGATGCCTGTGACTCTCAGAAGTACTAAATGAAGGTTTTGAGTATGCTGTGCAAAATGAGCTAGATAAATATTCAGTAAATGTAATTTTTAAAAACTAGAATCCTATTATTAGAGACAACAAGGATCATGCATACAATGTCATTTATTACTTACATGAACGCTTCTGGATTATTTCACTTTAAAACAATTTCAACTTGTCAAACAAAAGTCTTATGTGGTAAGATTATTTCAACATAGGGTTAATTTACCGTGGAGAAAATGAACGCTCTTCCTTGATTTTTCTTCCCAGCTGTAGGAGCTGTTAGTATGAAGGTTTTTGTTTGATAAAAGAAAGGGAGTTTCACAAGTTTGTTTAGTAACATACCTATTTAGAATCGTAGGCATATTCTTTAGACTTTATAGCCCTAGGTCATTTCAGATAGGGAAAAAAATGGTTTTGGCCCATTGGATTAGAACCTTCTAAAGACATAAATATTTAGATAGACTGCAAGGAGGTTCTGACAAGATAAAGTATGAAATATCCAAATAACTTGGAAGAAGAGTTAAGTGTTTTATATTTAGGGAGCAAACTCCCATCTGAAGTGATAGAAACAGTTTATCTCTTTCAAGTGATATATCTAAGCACATTCTTTAACTGAATGCAGAGTGAAAGTTTACCATATTAAATTGTTTCAAAATTAGACTTGGCTAATTTAACAGAAACAAATCAGGCATGTAAACAGGATATCCTTTACCTTAGGTCATGAATATTTTGAAATACATTAATATAGATCATTTTTGTTTGTCATTATTTGGTAAGAGTTACATTACCTTGAGCTGTGATATGTCTTGATACATATTACTTCTTTAATAAAGCGATATATCAGGAATCTGTATGACATTTTGTTCTGTCTGGTAATATGAGGCCATGAGTATATCATTTATTATTATCAAATAAAAGCATGGATTTTTGAGCCCTAGAATATAACAATTTATAGAGCTGTACCATTTATTTTGGTGGTGGTGTTTAAATAGATGTTGTTGGTTTTTGATACAAAGTTGAATGGCCTGGGGGTTATTATTATTGCCCATAAGCTAAAACCTAATCAAGATTCAGAATGAATTCAATAGGAAGAAAGCCAAGTTAGTGTGTGAGATATTTTAAGAGATCACATGGGATAAACAATAAATACCTATCTCTTTCAATTTTTTGTACCTGAAAAAATGTAGTTCATAAGGACTTTTCATCAGCTTGCAAATTAGGCAGTAAAATGTGTAGTCATATAACTATTCTTCTTGTGATAGTCTTTTAAAGCTTCAGTGAAGGAACATTAGTGCAATTGCAAAAGAGAAAGATGAAGCAACTGGTAAAAGTTTTACTCTACATTGCCATTTATGAATGCAGATGAAATAAAGAAGGAAGTGGAAGTGTTAATTTCTGAATTATTACTGGCGTGATCTTTTTTTTTTCTGGTTAGCTTGATTTATAGATTAATATGTGTAAGGGTCAGACATAAAGAATTTTTGTTAACGGACTGCATATGTGCCTATTTCATTGGTAAAATATTATTGGCTTTTTCCCACCTTTATTGGGCATTCCCAGAGTCATGGTAAGTTAGACGGAATAAAAATTCTATTTTTGCCCTACTGTAAGGCACAAATACGAATTCGGTTTTGAGTACATGCTCCTCTAAACTAGTCACTAGGGATGCAAAAAGTCATAAAATGATAATCAGTCCTCAAAGCTAGGGGTTTGATTTAATTCTCCTATATATGATTTTCCCCCAAAACAAATCAGCATATTTTCAAAAGCTCCAGGGGCCTATTGTTTGTGGAACTTGGCACTGTGGAGAGTTATTTAATTATTTCTTGGGAACAGTTTAAAATATGAAGTTACCTCAGTAAATAAACATTTATTAAGCATCTATCACAAACTTGGTTTTGTGGAGAACATTCCAAAACAAAACAAAAGTATTCTAAGTTATAAACTACTGACATACAAAGCAGCAAAGCTGCACACAAGGGTGATAGTGTTATTTCCCAAAACAGATTGTTTCAAAAGAATATTTCAGTAGGAATGAGACTGAGAATTTGGCTGAATTTCAGCAATAATATTACAGAGGGTAAATTACACATGTGAATCCTCAGAGACTTCAGTGACAGTTAAGTGGTGCATAGTTACGAAACTTCCCCTAGGATCCCAGGATTGTTACATGAGAGAAAAAACTGCACGATCTGTGGTCATTTAGGTCCTTTAACTTTTTTTTCACATTCAAGTATAAAAATATTAATGTCTTCATAATTATCTTAGAACTAAGCACAGTTCTTAGCACGTAAAATGCATGGAGATATTGAAATTGCAGACATTGACTAATTTTATTTTTCCCCTCGAAAGCAGAATTTGGTGGTTGTTACTTATCTGGGTTAAATAACATTGAATATCTAAGAAAAGTAGGTTGACATATAGGTTAAATTTTTTTTAGGATGTGATCCTCTTGATAACTGAATGTACTACAGTAGTGCTAGGCACAGTGCACTTTAATAAAGTACAAACTATGTAGCCTAGCTGGTTGAGAACAACAGTATAGAGCATCATGTGATTAGAGTGGAATATCAGCTGTGCAGAAAAAAACTCAGAAAGGCAACTAAGACGTTGAGTTGAATTTGTTGCAACTTATAATAACAACAGCAATATAGAACTGATACGGTAGCGCTATTACTAAATAAACATGAAAGCCTAAGAAACACAAGAAAAATGGGTTAGGAAAGTTTATTGAGTTCTAGCTTTACTCTTCTTAACAGTCAAGGCAAAGATGTAGACCTGAGAGTTATAAGAGTCTTATTATTTACTCAAATGATGCTTAATAGTGTGTTAGGAAACATAATTTCTTTTTCCCAATACTCGTCATTTTGAGATAAGATGGTTTGTGCATGTGCATATACACACACAAATGTAAAATATTTACTATGTATGAACATATTCACATTAATTTCATAATGATTTTTATGGACAGTTATTGAACAGTAAGATTAACACTGGTCTTGATAGTTTTGCATGATTTATTTGTGTAAATAGGTAAGTGCAAGACATATCAACTTACAATTAGAAAAAGCATTTTTTTATTTTGTGGAGGGCTACAAATTGATATATTTCAGCTATGTACTGTTAAATCATCTATGTGGTCTAATAAAAAAGTATGATAACTTCTAAAAAGTGAATGGTTAATGTTTTCCTAGATTTTAAGCTACAAGCAGATACAGGAAGCAGAATTTTTCTTAATAAATAAAAGAAGTAACATTTAGTATTCAGTGAGGGTGTTTGAAAAGAATAAAAGGTCCTAGATGGCAAATAGCTTTAGAGGAATGACATTTATTTTGTCTGTGTCTTGTAGAGACAGCTTCATTTCTCCATAATCCTTTTAATATGATGTTGATCAACTATTGTTAAATTATATTATTCTTTGTATGCTGTCCCTGGCTTTCAGGGAAATTCATCTTAATTCCATTATATCTACTTAACTTCTTAATGACACACCAAACTCCTCTCTAGAAAATGGGTATTATTTTTTAACACAGAAGGAAAATCTGTGTTTTCATTAAGCTTAGCAAGATAAAAAAAGAGTTTGTGGAGGGAAGATATTGCAAAGTTATTTTCCCTCCTACTTTGGAGAAATAACTTGAAAATTTACATTCAGAGGACTGTGCAATCTAAAACTTTATATTGTATCTAATAATAAATCTATGTGGGGGGATTGATCTTGAATAATACTTTGGAGCTCAGGGTACAATGGATTTTGCCGCAATTGTTGCTTTCTTCGGTAATAGTTTAAAAAAGCAGTATTTCAGTTGACTTTAATCATTTGTAGCAATACTCCCTCACTTTTTTGTCATGTATATATAGTATTATCTATTATCTATTAATATTTAGTATGATATATTAATAATATATTTTTACTGTACTGTAAAATAGTATAGTATTTTTTCTCATAATCTCATGATGAGATTTTGTAGACAAAAAATTTGGGATTCTCATTCATTAAGTATATCTCCTACATTAATATAAATGAATGAGAACAAAATATATTATTTACCATAATGGATTTAATTTGAAATGTGGAAAATATATGCTATTTCCATTGCTAAGCTATGTCAACTAATTTGCCTTCACAAAAAGTACATTATAGTAAATGCGTATCTAGTGAAATGATCCATGAGTTCAATTGTGATAAAAGAAATCCTGATGAAAGGAAAGTGGGTGAGACAACTAAAGACTATGTGATAGAGCAGAGAAACTCAGGTCCTAATTTTCTGAGCATTTTTCAAAACAGGTTTCTTGAGGATAGGTTTATGTGTGTGTGTGTGTGTGTTTAAGTGGTACTGCAAGATTAACTAGGTATACCTCTTCATCTTCAACTAGAAAAATTCAACCTCTGATACAGTGGCTGGATGAGTAGAATTTTATTCAAAGAAAGAATACTGTTCCTAAAATGTTTAAAAATTGGGGTCAGTAGAGCATGTGACTCTTAATCTAGGAGTCCTGAGTTCAAGCGCTACGTTTGGCCTAGAGCTTACTTAAAAACAGAAAAACAAAACAAAACAAAAACTTAGTCCCAAGAGGTGAGTCCTATTAAATCCATTTAAAAATGTTTAAGACTCACTACTGTATATTTTTGTTTCATTCTTAGTAACTCAGCGTTCTATTTTTTCATATTTTGATTAATTAATACAATTATTGTTCCATATTTTTGTAATAACTACCTATGTGATATCTTACAAATAAGTTACTAGTAGAATAAATAAATAGTGTCATTACTGAATGCTGCCAATTACATTTTCTTTAAAGAAACTGAATGACTTTTTTTTTACTTGAGGTATAGTTGACACACAGCAATCCATTGGTTTCAGGTGTACAGCATAGTGATTCGTCATCTCTTTATGTTCTGCTATGCTCACTATGCTGTAGCTATCATCTGTCACCATACAATGCTATCATAATATCATTGACTATATTCCTTATGCTGTACCTTATATCCCCGTGACTTATCCAATCCTTAACTGAAAGCCTTTGTCTCCTATTCTCCTTCATCCATTTTGCCCATCCCCCCAACTCCCTCCCCTCTGGCCACCACCAGTTTGTTCTCTGTATTTATTGGTTTGATTCTGCTTTTTAGTTTGTTTCTTCATTTGTTTTGTTTTTTAGATTCCACATGTAAGTGAAATCTTACGGTATTTACCTTTCTCTAATTCATTTCACTTAGCATGATACTCTCTAGATACATCTATGTTGCTGTAGGTGGTAAGATTTGATTCTTTTTTATGGCTGGTGTTGCACTGGATATATGTTGCATTGTATATATATATACCACATTGTATATATGTATATATGTATGCATGTACATATGTGCATTGTATATATATATATATATATCACATCTTCTTTATCCATTCATTTCTGGGTGGACATTTATGTTGCTTCCATATCTTGGCTATTGTAAGTAATGCTGCAATAAACATACAGGTGCATACACCTTTTCAAATTAGTGTTTCCATTTTCTTTGAGTAAATACCCAGTAGTGGTATAGCGGATCACATGCTATTTTGATTTTTAATTTTTTTGAGGAAGGTTCACACTATTTTCCAAAATAGTTGCACCAATTTCCCTTTCTACCAGTAGTGCACAAGGGCCCCCTTTTCCCCATGTCCTCACCAACACTTATCATTTCTTATCTTTTTGATTTTAGCCATTCTGACTGGTGTGAGGTGATACCTCATGGTGATTTTGATTTGAATTTCCCTGATGATGAGTGATGTTGAGCATCTTTTCATGTGCCTGTTGGCCATTTGTATGTCTTCTTTGAGAAAACATCTCTTCAAATCCTCTGCACATTTTTTTTTAAAGATTTTATTTATTTATTTATTGGAGAGCGAGCGAGAGAGAAACAGCATGAGAGAGGAGAGGGTCAGAGGGAGAAGCAGGCTCCCCGCCGAGCAGGGAGCCCGATGCGGGACTCGATCCCGGGACTCCAGGATCATGACCTGAGACGAAGGCAGTCGCTTAACCGACTGAGCCACCCAGGCGCCCTCCTCTGCACATTTTTAATCAGACTATTTGTTTTTGTTTTTTTGCAGGTTTTTTTTTTTTGGCACTGAGCTGTTTAAGTTCTTTATTTTGGATATTAACCCCTTATTGGATATATCATTTGCAAATATCTTCTCCCATTCCATATTTTTGTACAAATTGCCTATAGAATATTTTACATATAAGTTACTAATAGAATGCATAAATAGTGTCATTCTACTGATTGTATTTCTTTAAACTAACCAAGTGACAATTAAACAATTTCATTCAATTCAGAGACCTTCAGCAATGAATCTATAATTTTGGACTGTAATGGTAATTGCCTAGAGATAATGGAGCTCAGAATTAGCTATACGTTGTTGTGCCTTTACTTGTCATTTAAAGCATGTGCATATGCATATATGTATAAATAAAGGATATATAATTTATTTAGTATCTATCCTAAATCAGGAGCTGTGCTAGTCATTTGAAGCATAAAATAAGACAGATACTTTGTTGGGCAACTTTCTGTAAATTCTGATTCTAGAGCAGGTGAAAAATAGGTTTCCTGCATATACCCATATTAGTCAACTGGTAGTATTTGCCTCTAGTGCTGTGTAGAGAGGGATTCTGAGACTGCCTCTGGGCTCAATAGTAAACAATTTTAATCATTTATTTATGACTGTAGCTGTCTGAGTGTTGGGAGGGCAGTGCTTAGTGGTAGCAAGTCTATATTTGTTAGATATATATATAATATATATTATTAAATATATAATATTATATATTTATTAATTATAATATAATTATATTATATTATATTAAATATATATATATTAAACATATATATTATTATATAATATACATATTATATAATAATATACCTGTTATCCCTGTTCTGCCATTTTCTTATTTAGAATCAGTATTTCATTGGAAAAGTAGATGCACTTTAAAGCTGGCATAGTTTATAATGAACAATATGAACAGATTAGTATATGATAGATTCTTATATTAAATTGCAGAAATGACTTACGATGCTCAGTTTTTCATCCTTTACGAATTTGTATTTATTTTTAGATCTAATGAATCACCATTTTGCCCTTTGCTTCACAAAGAGCTTAGGGAGGTTAATGTTCTTGAGAATCTCAGGCCTGTCTCAGTGATAGCTTTATTTTGGGCAAAGTGCCATTGATGGTAGAAGTTTTAGCAAAAAGCATTAGAGAGTGCTTACATTTCAAACTTCTAAAGGTTGTTTAAGATGAAAGTACAAAAACTGAATGGGTAAACATTAAAATTCATTTTGATGATGATCAGCTAATGTCTGCATTAAGCCTCCATCTTCGTATCTCTCCACAAATACCAATTAACATAATAAACATGTTAATATTTTTGCAGAATCTAAACAGTGTTGGGTGCTTAGTAAAGGCTCACTAAATGCCTGTTAATGATTTGGTAGATTAGTGATCTGTGTGTGCCAAGAATTTTTTGTCACCATTGTGCTATGCATGTTTTGTAAGAAACAAGAAGCCTTGCCCTTCTCAGTTAGTCCAAATTCTAGGTAATGTTAGCATACCAAACATCTGGACATATTAACATTACCAAAAACAGAGAACAACAAGCATGTTATAAGTAAGTGATAAGCTGTATGGCACTGACCTTAGGAGAGTAGGTCAGACTAGGGTGACTCATGGTAGCTAGAGATGAATATTCTCAAGGTCAGACTTAAGTTAATTTTTGTCAGAATTTTTATAATGAGAAAACATGACAAGGATTTTTTTCAAAGACAGTAGGGAAAATATTCTGCATAGAAGCCCAAGATACTGTCTAAAAAATTAACTCATTAATTCACATGTTCATTCGATTTCACTCATTTAGTCAACGTCAAAAAGAAATTGCTTGTGCACCAACAGTGCAGGTTATAGGAAGCTCCATGTAGGTTAATCAGGGGAAGAAAGAGAGCATATCATTTAAGGTATCTGCAGGATACCTAGATGAAGATCCCTAGTTAATAGATGACTGTGTGGGCTTGGATGTCAGGGGAAAATTATGGGCTGAGATTAGTTGAGGAGGTATTTTCACCTGGTGAACAGTGGAATCCAAAGATGTGAGTGAGATCATTCAGGGAAAGATGTGTAGAGCCAAGACTGGCAAGATGCAACTTTGGGTCAAGGTGTTGGATAAAGAAAGAAAATTTGATATAGGAAATTAGAAAACCTTGTATTTAGATAAGACTGATTGTATTTTTTTAAGAAGTGCTTAATGTTTGATATGAATTTATGTAAGAATGGGCATTAATAACGATACTATGGTACAGCACATCAGCTTAAACATTTTTCTACAAATGGAAAGAATATTCCCATTTTAGAGGAACGTATGCTCAATTACAAAGTTGTAATAAAATGCATTACTTAAAAAAAACAACAACCTTTTTTTGGGCGCCTGGGTGGCTCAGTTGGTTAAACGACTGCCTTCGGCTCAGGTCATGATCCTGGAGTCCCAGAATCGAGTCCCATATCGGGCTCCTTGCTCAGCAGGGGGTCTGCTTCTCCCTCTGACCCTCCCCCCTCTCATGTGCTCTCTCTATCTCATTCTCTCTCTCAAATAAATAAATAAAATCTTTAAAAAAAACCCAAAAAACCACCTTTTCAACTTTAAAATGTAAAGGAAATTATGGACCCAGTAAAACCTTGTGTTTAATCCTGTCAAAACATAATAGAGTCTCAAAGTCTCCAAGATGGACCCCAATATGAAGTAAAAACTCAACACTAAATTTTTAATTGAATTTAATTTTCCAATAATTTACATAGGTTGTTTTTAGTTCTTCATTACTCATTTTGATGAGGAACATGATTTTTTTTTTGTGCATAATATTATCTTTGGCAAGATGCCATTGCTCAATTGCTGTGGGCTTGGTTAGAAAAATGTAGAAAAATATTTAAGCTGATGTGCTGTATCATAGTATCATTATTCTGTGGGCTTGGTTATTTTAGTGATTGCCATCTCAATATTGAATTTATAACATTTAGTTATGAAGAATTTTGACAATGTTTAGATTATAATACCTAGAAGGACTGCCCTTGCAGTTTGACAAAAATGTTTTATCTTTACCTCTAAGCCAAACAATGATGAGGATTTCTTTTTTTCTAATTTCTTCATGGGGCTGTTTTATGTCTTCATCTTCCCTGAGAAATTTAAAATTTGCATTTATAGAAGGAAGCAAGGAACTAGCAATTTACTAACATTGATTGAATGATTAAATATGCAACAGAGCGTGCTAGATTCTTAGGCCTTTAATTTCACAATAGCTCCTAGAGGTAGGTACTCTTGCCTCACATTATATTTAAGGGAGAAAATTCAGCCTTTTCCACTTCTACAGAGGGCAATTGGAAAGTGAAAAAAAAATTAGAGAGGCTGGAGGGAAGAGAAATTGTTCATCAAAGGCAAAATGGTGGGGAGAGTTAAAGGAAAGAAGGTGGGAAGGCAAGATGTGGGGGAGTAGAGCTGATGTAGGTTCGAAGACAAAGGCCAAGAAAGAATTCTTGAGACATCTTTGGTGCAAAAAGGTGGTTTTATTAAAACACAGGGACAGGACCCATGGGCAGAAAGAGCTCCATGGGGGTCATGGGGAGTGGCCCATTATATACTTACAAGTTGGGAGGGGGTTAGGGATAGTGTTAAGTCTCTAAGGAATTTTGGAAGCAAGGTTTCCAGGACCTTGAGAAGACTAGCTATTGTTGGGAAAATGTCATTTATTTGGTTTAATAAAACCTTAGTCATGGGACCCGGGTGGGCCATTATGCTTGGGGGATGATTGCCAAAACATAACTTGGGGGGTTTAGAGATAAAGGAAGTTTCCAAAGGTATTTTTATACATTAAAGTAGACTTACAGGGTCCTGGGAGGGGTGGGGGAGGGCAGGCTAGGATTGCCTCTTGCCCTTAGCAAAGTATTAACATTGAGGCTGTTGAGTCCCTAGAAGAATGTCAGTCTGCCTGTTTCAAGGACTTGTCAGTGGACTCTAGGTAGTAAGGAAATTTAATAATTTTTCTTCTGCCTTTGTTTCCCACATCAGAGCCAGGGCTACTGTGCGTAGGAGGTTTCTGAAGGAGAGTTGGTGCAAGAGGCGACAGAGCCAACCATGTGGGGCAGCTACTGAAGGGAACAGGGATCATGCAGATGTTTCAAGGATAAATTGCTTTGGAAAATGTGTGCAAAGCACCTTCTCCTGTGTTTTACCAAAAACCTTCCATATAATCCACATTATTTTCAATGAAAGACTGACTCCAGTGCAGGGTGGGGGGTTCAGTTCTTAGATCAGAGCCAGAGCAAGAACAGTTATGTGGGGATTACATGATGACGATGACATGCAGACACAGAGGTGTTAATTTGCATTAAAAATGGAATCCAATCTAGGTCTGACTCCAAATCTCATACTTCTGTTTTCACTTCACTTCCCGTACAATCTGAAATGAGCTCTAAATCCAAGGAGAATACTGCAAGGACATTGCTGAAGCTTTTGGTGATGATACCTTAGGTAATATTCCGTTAACAATGTCTGACTGGACAGCTGATTTGATTGTTTTGGCAGATATCTGTTGGAATTAGATCAGTCAAGAAATCAGTGCTAGTTCTTACATACATATCGTAAGAAATGGTATTTCCTCTGCTCTGCTAGTAATATTTATAAAGACGGTTCTCAAAGGAGTAAATAGAAGTCAAATTAGTTTCACATGCTATTAAATGTAAAGGAGAAAATATGATTCATTTGAGATACTTATAGGGGTTAGTTAATTACCTTTGCTTTTAATAATCTATAAATATTTAGAGCTTTATTATTGTTTTCCACAAATACTGTTAAGCAAATGAGTTTGAAAATTTAGTGCTCCAATTTCAGAAAACAGTTTTTAAATTTAAAAAGTAAATTAACAAGTACCATCTCAGTAAAAGGAAATAAAACATTTCAAGAATTTATTATTATAAAAACATGTAAACAAATTAAAATGTTGGCCTTAATATATTTTATGTGTTGCATTAAGAAATTAGTTCTTTAAAGCACTCGAAACACAAAATGTATGACATTTCGGAAAAATAGTTTAATTAGAAAATGGGTATTTTCTGAAACACTACTTAATATATGTGGATGTATTAAAGAACAGGACTGCTATCTTCAGATAATTAGATGACCTATGAAATAGTCACCAGCATCATAAAAATCTACTCCACATAAGCTTATGTATAACAATATCTAAAAAGTGCCACTTTGTATTGCAGGGCTCTGTAGCAAGATTTCTCAACGTTGGCACTGTTAACTTTCTTGGCCAGATAATTCTTTGGGGCTTGTCATGTGCTGCCTACATAGCAGCACGTCTGGCCTCTACCTACTAGACCTCAGCAGCATCCCCCACACCCATCTCACTGTTGTGATCATCAAAACTCTCTCCCAGCAGTGCCAAAGACTCTTACAGAGCAAAATAATCTCAGGTTGAGAACCATTGCTCTATAAAAATCATCACTTGACTCCATTTGAGCTGCCTTTATACATTATTTTAAGGCTTAATATTTACTTATGTTATTCATAATTATTACAAATAATTTAGGCAGTCTATTTATGCTTCCTTTCTAGAAGCTTTGTATAATAGTGTAGCTCAAAAAACTATTAGTAGTACACCATCTCTGTCAGACAAAAATATTATTTACTATTAATGAATGAATGAATAAAAGTTGTTTTATTTTAGGAAACTCTTCAGAAGACTTAAAATAATGAGAAGTTGAAGCATCTAACGTGGCTGAAAACACAAATTTTTGGAACTAATAACCATCTCTTTGGCAAACTCCATACAGGGACTACACTTTAAAAAAGTAATGGAAAGAGACAAAACTCATCCTTGAGATTAATTAAAATCTAGCTATGTTCAATATGGCATTCTGCATGGTCTTTGCTGGCTGTATTTGTAGAACACCTTGCCTATGAATGGATTTATTTTGTTGGTGACTGTCAAACTCACTGATAGCTATTTTTATTTTACTTTTTAGAAATGGAGTTATTACATCCAAGGGAGAGCCCAATAAATTCAAATATACCTGAAAAATTAGGTGCCATCTGTATCCCAAACTTTGTTGAAACTATTTCAAAAATATAAAACCAGATTAGTTTTTTTGACTTTCTTGTGTGCGCTGATTTCTGTATGGGAATTAGGATCTTGATAACAGATTGCCAAAAGGTAACTCCTGAATATTGAGGACTATTAATCCAAATAAAACATTTTTTAAAAAGTCTTTGCCTCTCTCAGTCCAGACTTTTCAGTTCAGGAAATAACCTTTCTCCATCACTACCTCTCAACGCCTTCCATCTTTATCTGTATTTTTGTATTCATCTCCATGCTTTTGCTTATAATATATTTGTACCAAGAAAGCCTTACTTTTCTACCTTAACTCATGAAAATTATAGTTATTTTCAGCTTCTCTTTAAATTTCACTTTTTCATGAGTTCATTTGAAATTATTCTGAACCATAAAATGCCTTCTCCCAATTTTTCTTTCTCTCATTCCAGTTTAGCTCAATCCTTGACTATTTTTCAACCCATACACTCTTTGAACAGTTATCTTCTCTATGTATACATGATGACTCCCACATCTTTAAATTCAACCTAGAACTGTGCCCTGGGTCCCTCCCTGCGTATTCCTCCTAACTGTACACAGTAGTTTGAATATTCCACAGAGCATCTACCAGAGTTCAGCCAAGAGACAGGAACCATTTCAGGCATTTGGTAACAAAGGCAATGGAAGAAAGAGAAGCCAGATAGAAACTAGCAACAGCAGGAAGTCACTAGTATCTTAGGGCTGAAGAAACTCAGTAAAGGGAAAGTTTAACAAGAATCCCCAAAGTCCTGGGAGAGCTCAGGCCATGGCGGGATGGGGAGTAAGGTGAGAAGCTAGAAGCACAGAGGACATGGCAGTCACTACCAGAAAATGGATCCTTCACATCCAGGCAGACCAAGAGAAAAATATCTTGACTAGTCCCCTCTTCCTCCCCTTTTCCTCCCTCCTTCTTTTTGTCCTGGCTTGCTAAAGCCATTTAGCAAGGGAGACAGAGAAATGCCCTAAGGGAAACAAGGAATTGATCTGAGTATAAATAAGCAAGGACTGGAACTCACAGGTATCAGAGATGCAACATAATTTCATTAAAGTCATTTTCCTTAACCCTAACACAAATTCATTGCTCTTTCAGAGTCCCATTAACGGAATTAACATTTACCTGGCTCCCTTTTTTATTTTTATTTTTTTATCCTCCCTTAGTTCATCAATATGTCATCACCTCTTCACAGTTTTAACTCTGGAGTATTTCTAGAATTTGCCATGTCCTCTTCATCCCTACTGCTGTGACTTTGTGCTTATCCTTAATGAATCTCTACTTGCACCCTTGCCAGGCCTCCCACTAGCATCTCTGCCTCCAGTCTTTTCATAAATGCCAGCAGTATTCCGTCTGGAATATGAATGAAACCATGAGATTCTCATATATATATATATATATATATATATATGTGTGTGTGTGTGTATATATATATATATATATATATATATATATATACATACATACATACATATATGTATGCATGTGTATAATGTATTTTAAATTATCCTTCACCTCAAGAATAAAATCTTAAGGCCTCAAACTGGCATGATATGGCTTCTGACTCCCATTTTTTCCCCATCCTCACTTACCATCTTTTTGTCCTCAGCCTCTGCTCAGTCTTATTAAATGGCTCATAACACCGTTGACTGTTACACATTTCTCTGTCTTTACATATATTGTTTCCTCTGCCTGGCTAATTCCTAGTGCTTCTATTGGATTCTGTTCAAATACCTCATTTTCCGTGAATCCTTTTCTCTGAAACTTTTTATCCAGACTCAGTTGTTTTCCCATCACTGTGCCTGAATGTAACTCTATTTGTATTTACCTCCATGCCTTTTAAGAATATATATATCTCCCATATTCAACCAGACTATGTACTTTTCAAGGGCGAGTACTGTGTTTTATTTACCCTTCTATCACTAGAACATGAAAACATGCTAGGCCTGTTGCAGATGCTACACAAATACTCCTTGATTGGAGAATGATACATTTCTAGTGCTCTTACGGTCCATTAAAACAGTTCTATTCTGGTTGTATGCATGCATTGGTGTGCATGTGCATGTGTGTATTCATTTTTTTTTTTTGTTAAGTATTTGACATATAAATTATCATTTAAGTGATTTAAGAACAAGTGGGAATATCTACAGATATCTATCTACTGTGTAAAATAGAAATAATTATAATCATGAAATAACTTCTGGAGGCAAATTAAATTGAGACAAATATTCTTAAATAATTTTGATTTTGAAAAGTCAGTGCCCTACTTTTAATTTAGTATTTAATATTAACATAAAGTACCCCCAAATTTAAAACTATATTTTAATTCATATTATAGCGTCTTTGCTTATTTATACAACTATATGTAGTAGATGTCCATTCCTTTTGGGTTTGAAGGGATTTTTCAATTTCTTTTTTTTTTAAGATTTTATTTATTTGAGAGAGAGAGGGAGAGCGTGAGCACGAGTGGGGTGTGGGGGGTGGGGGCAGAGGGAGAGGGACATCCAGATACCCTCCTGAGCATGAGGTTGAGGCTGGCTCAATCCCAGGATCCTGAGATCATGACCTGAGCCAAAGTCAGATTAACCATTTAAGCCCCCCAGGTACCCCGATTTTCTAATTTCTTATATAAAGTATTATGTGGTGAAATTGTATTTTTATATTTAATTATAAAATATATAACTTTAATAGAAATTTTATTAGTTTCTTTTTTACCATAATTACAAACTATGCCCAATGTCTTTTAGAGTTTAAATGAGAGAGAATATTTATAATACATGAGACCTATTTGGTTAATACATAGTGTAAAATTTTATATTAACAAAATATGTTTTTAAAAAAGTAGAAAAATGGATAAAATGATTTGAACAGGCAATTCACATACACACAAAAAGTTATAAATGCCTAATAAATATAAAAGTTTCACAACTTCACCAGAACTGAAAGAAGTGCAATTTAAAATGGTTTGCCATTTCTGGACCATCAAATAAAAGTAAATTAAAAATAATATTGTTAAAAATAATTCAAACATTTCTTCAGGGCTCACTACCATGACCAGAGTACATTTTCTGCCTCTCTATTCATGTTCTTATCGGTGCCTAATGTAAAATGAGTTCTACTGAAAATTATTTTAAGTAATCATTACTGAGGGAAAGTGTAGGAAAAAAATAAAAAACACATTTAATGATTTTTGTGACCTGTATAACATACATTTAATGCAATTGACCCAAAGTGATTGAAATAAAATACAAATATATAAAAAATTATAAAGGCAAATGAGGAGATACAACTGCATTATATGTTCATTAAAAAAGGGGGGGGAAGAGAACACTTTGTAAAGAGAAGTGGTAAAGGCTTTTATTCTTTTCCCACTGAACCTTAGATTTCAAAAAATATAAGCATAAAATGTTTAACCTTTTGTGGGAAGATTTTTTAGGGAGCAACAGAATATAGTGTTTATAATTGGCTAAGAGTAGAATTTCCTCCATTGGACTCCATGAGTTTGATTTCTGGCTCTATCAGTTATTAACTGTGGGATTTTGAGGCAAATAACTTAAACTCTGCATCTGTTTTCTTATCTGTAATACATTATCTTATCTGCAAAAATAGTATTACCTCACCCATAAAGTTCTTATAACCACTAAAGAAATATAGAGTTAAAAACATACCTGGGTTGTAGTGAACACTTAATAGTTGTTACCTGTTTTCCTATTTATTAATAAAAAGTTGCTTTTCCTTTTTAAAAAAGATTTTATTTATTTATTTTATTTTAGAGGGAGAGAGAGTGTGAGAGCAAGCTGGGGGAGGGACTAAGAGAGGGAGAGAGAATTCCAAGCAGACTCCAGGATGAGGGCAGAGCCCCACACGGGGCTCGATCTCAGGACCCTGAGATCATGACATGAGTGGAAACCAAGAGTCAGGTGTTTAACTGAGTGAGCCACCCAGGCACCCCTGCTTTTATTTTCTAAACCATATCACACATTTCTTAAGTATGTATTATGCTAAAAGTCAAACATTTTAAAGATTTATGTATTTATTTGAGAGAGAGAGAGCATGAGTGGAGGGGCAGAGGGAGAGGGAGAGAGATTCCCAAACAGACTCCTTGCTGTGTGCGGAGTTTGACTTGGGGGCTCGATCTCAGGGCCCTAGATCATGATCTGAACTGACACCAAGAGTCAGAGGCTTAACTGACTGCACCACGTAGGTGCCTCTGAAAGTCAAATATTTTAATACATATTTTTATATTATAGAATCTACTTAATCACACATTGCCTTTTTGAAAGTATAACTGAGCAGAAGTAACTTTGTATATTTTATTAGATGCCTCAGTGTCTGAGAAATATATAAAAAATATAAACAGTGGACAACCAACCCAATCAATTTATATGATTCATGTACTCAGTATAATGGTCAAAGAATTTCACTGGTCTAGATTCACTACACACATATGCCAGCTACCTAAAATAAAATGGGTTTGTGTGAAATCATCCTGAATTTGAATTCCAAAGTCTGAATTTCCCCTACAATGATGTCTTTTATCACTGCTACTAATCATTTTCTTGACAGGATATAGGTAAATATAGGGATACAATTTGTCTGTTCACTGTTTATGAAGGAAGTACATCACATCATTTTAAATTCCCAGAAAAATGCATGACCTCAATATTTGGAATCATATAACATTTAAAGATAGTCACAAAAGTCGTGACTCTTCTCTCCCAAGTACGCACACATGTTCATGCAATTTTCCATGTAATAACAGAGTGCTCAAAGAGCCCCTGACATTGTACATAAACAATTTAATATCCTGAGGGGGGTGCAGGGAACTCAAGGAAGAAGATTGTTTTACACAATCATGTAAATGTAAATAATTTATAGCTGTGCCATTTAAAACTATAAAACTGATAAATAACTAAATGTAAAAGCATCTAATTAAAATTTTCTGGGCATGAATATTCTGTCACTGAACTATTCATCTCTTACCACTTGCATGCCATCCAGTTTTACGGTGTGGTGAGAATGGAATATCTGTCTTTGGAAAATGGCACCAAAATACCATTTTAAAATCATTTCCTTTTGCTTCCCAGCTTATCTCAGTTTTTGTCTGCCTTTCACAGAATAATTTACTGAGAACCAGTTTATTAGGCATCATGTACAAATATGAAAAAGTAAACAGTGAGGGACAGATATAGATCTATATGATTGTCATCAAATTTCAAATTTTGTCCAAGGAGCACTTTTGTTACAAGAGGCAATGAATTATCAAGAATGAATGACATTTGTCCTTTGAAAGACAATGCTTACTCCTTTATAGATTTGAAATGTAAAATGTTTTTAAATAAGTGCTATGTGTTATAAAAATTCACAATATTTAAGGAGACAAATGATAGTTTATATTTTAAGTATATATTACTCCATCCTTTTTAGTCAAAGAAGGTGTTTAACAGGGCGCCTGGATGGCTCAGTCGGTTGGGCATCTCCCTTCAGCTTGGGTCGTGATCCCGGGGTCCTGGGATCGAGTCCTGCATCAGGCTCCTAGCTCTGCGGGAGCCTGCTTCTCCCTCTCCTCCCCAGTTGTGCTCTCTCTCACTACCTCTGTCTCTCTCTCAAATAAATAAATAAAATCTAAAAAAAAAAAAAAAGAGAGAGAAGGTGTTTAACAAAGAAAACACCTGGCACATTATTGTTAAAATATATCATTTTAAGTATGAAATGTAGAGCTGAATTTTCTATTATTTCTATAGCTAATGATATCGTTTCTTGTTGTCATTTTGTTTGTGACAGAGAAAATAAGTAAATAGATGTTATCAAGTTATTTCTTATTTCTTGGTGTAATTTTCTGGTTATATGACTGCTTATTTAAATCACCTCAGGGGCGCCTGGGTGGCTCAGTCGTCTGCCTTTGGCTCAGGTCATGATCCCAGGGTCCTGGGATTGAGCCCCAAGTCAGGCTCCCTGCTCTGTGGGGAGTCTACTTCTCCCTCTCCGTCTGCCCCCTCCCTTGCTCATGCTCACTCTCTCTCGCTCTCTCACTCGCTCGCTCTGTCTCTCCTTCACTCTCTCTCAAATAAAGAAATAAAACCTAAAAAAAAAATCACCTAAGTTTTTGCTACTAGGCCTTTGTTACAACTTTGGCTACATGATGTGTCTAATCAGTTGCTCTTAGTTTACTGTAAGTGACGTTATAAGGTAGTTGGAATCCTTGGATCTAACACAACTGTTGTAAGAGGTACACTTATTCATTCCCAGTGTTTACATTTAGTCAGGAAAGGAGGTGAGGGGAGAAAGGGAAATATTTATTAAACAACTGCGTAATTGGGGCGCCTGGGTGGCTCAGTCGTTAAGCGTCTGCCTTCGGCTCACGTCGTGACCCCAGTGTCCTGGGATCGAGCCCCACATCGGCCTCCCTGCTCCGTGGGAAGCCTGCTTCTCCCTCTCCCACTCCCTCTGCTTGTGTTCCCTCTCTCGCTGTGTCGCTCTGTCAAATAAATCAATAAAATCTTAAAAAACAAAACAAAACTGTGTAATTAATGGTCTAAAGTAAATGTTGCTTCAAAAAAATATGGCAGTTGTTTGGTAGGAGGAGAATGGATAGGAAATTCATAAACTCTTAAAACAATAATGAAAAAAAAAAAACCCTGAAAATATGTCTTTCCTACGATTCTTCTCTACTGGTCACCTTGTTATCTACTCTTACGTATTATGAAGATTAAAAGAAATGGTGCCATGTACTTTAGCTGTTTTGGCTCACCTTTTGAAGTCAAGCTTTCCTATCTTCTTTCCAGCTTCCTTAAACAGTCTGTTCCTGATTCTGAATAAATATATATTTAAGGAAGTAATGACAATATGTTATATTTTCATATATGACTGAGGAATCACAATTCAGTACCAAGACTAATAAGGAGACTCGACTCGACTCTGCCTGGGCTTCCCCTTACCTTCTTTCCTTGATATTCAGATCCCTCATCCAAGTACAACCCTTTGTGCACAGATTATGGTTTCTGTTCTTGACATCCACCCACAACCTGTACTCTCTGCCTGGATCATTTCCTGATTGCTGATCACAGCGTTTCTCCGCCTGGAATGCCATCTCTCATGTTTTCTCTCTCCCAGTGAACACATAACTCAAGGTCTAACTTGGATTGTACACCTCCTCTTTGTAGCTTTCCCTCATCTTCCCAGTTAGAATCACACTTGCACCACTGTGCGTCTGAAGCCCTCTGTTATTCACCAAGCTGCCTCATAGAAAGATGAATGTATTTAAGTCCATTGTTCCAAATAGTCTGAGATCACTGAGCTCTGAGTCCCCGGGCTAATCATGTTTATTTTCCCCCAAAACTAGACAGTGACATGTACTTGTCACTTGATGACTGTTTGAATTGAATATCTGTGCATTATTCTACTCTGGCTAGTTTTTATCAAGTGCCTTGCTCGTCTATTTTGTCTCTATCTCTTGGTCAATTAACTGAGCTTCCTACTCCTATCACTTGGCTTTCTGCTATTCTAGTGGTTCTTTCTCTTCCCCTGACTCCTTGATCTGTTGCCATCTGACACCATGAGAACTTAATATCCCTCATGGTGCTCTGCCACATAATGATAATACACATCTTGCGGGCCAAGTAATTATATTTCCTGCAAAGCTGCCACCTCCCTTAAATCTTACTTGTGTTTCACAGAGCAGGATCTGAATTTAATGTAGAGTTTATTGTCCTCTCTTACATGCATCTTCCATTGTTTTTATTTATATTCCTCTGGATATCTCTACATATATTCTGTTTTTATTTTTCTCAGAAGAAAATACATTCATATCCTAAAATGAATATGAGAAGAGTATAATCATGCTGATTCTTTGGCATTATATTACTGCTGGTCTTCAAAGTCCTTTTAATTGTAGTCATTTTTGAACACAGAGATCTGCTGTGGGCAATCTGGCAGTGGCAATTAGACCCAAGAACATAACCATACTGAAATACTGGTTATTTCCAGTGAAGCAGCATCTTATTGAGACAATTGGAAACAAATGATAAATGCTAATGCATGGTTTCTGGGTATGTTTTTAAAGTGTTGTAGGCCAGTTTTGGTCAATATTCACATACTCATTCCTCACCTTACTCTTGAATATTTGTTTGCATTACATTGAAAAATACTGTTATAGGTGACTGAATCTTGCTAATAGCTGAGAACTAGTATCCCTTGAGTATTAATTCTAATAGGTTACAGGTCAAGTAAAACATTATCCATGTAGTAGAAGATTCATTTACTTTGGATGTTTATATTTTCTAGACTTTCTTCCCTTGAAATACTTAGAATTTCAAGTAGTATTTAAAAGTGTACAATAAGTTATAAAAATTAGTACATTTAAACAAGGTAAAATTTTAAACTCTGACAACAAAGATACCATCAACAACTGAAATATGCTTAAAGCCATTAATTTGTATATGAAGTACTCCTATATATATGAAAGAGAAAAAGGAAAATAACCCCATAAATAGATGGAAAAAGGATATCAATGGGCAATGTACTGAAAAGGATATCTTGAATGGCCAAGGTATATGTGAAAAAGTGCTCTTTGTCCTAGAATCTAAAATACGTAAGTTAAAACAAAAATAACGTAGCATCTTAAAACCATTGTATTAATTTTCTACACCTCCTTAACAAATCACCACAGATTTTGTAGCTTTAAACAATATTCATTGCGGCACCTGGGTAGCTCAGACTATTAAGTGTCTGCCTTCGGTTCAGGTCATGATCCCAGAATGCTGGGATCGAGTTCCGCTTCGGGCTCCCCGCTCTGCGGAGAGCCTGCTTCTCCCTCTCCCTCTGCCTGCCGCTCCCCCTGCTTGTGATCTCTCTCTCTCTCTGTCAAATAAATAAATAAAATCTTTAAAAAAACCCAACAACATTCATTTATTGTATCTTATTTTCTGTAGGTAAGGAATCTGGGTGTGGCTTAGCCGGATTCTCTGCTCAAGGTCTCACAAAGCTGAAATCCAGATGTCTGCAGAGCTAGCTGTCTTCCTGTCTGAAGGCTTGACTAGGGAAGGAGGTACTTCGGCAGGATTTATTTCCCTGAGACTGTAGAATTCATGGAAGCTTGCTTCTTCAAATCTGGGATTGGGGAAAGGCAGGATGGGAGAGACATTTTGCTGCTTCAAGTCTCTGACATCTAGACCCACTTTTTATAAAATTTTAATTCCCATATAGTTGACATACAGTGTTATATTAGTTTCAGGTGTACAATCCAGTGATTCAGCACTTCCATACATCACCAGGTATTCATTGCAACAAGAGCACTCCTTGATCCCCATCACCTATTTCACCCATCCCCCCTCCCACAGACCCACTTTTAAAGGATTTGCTTCTCTGACTAGATCAGGTCTACCAGAGTGATCTTACTTTGATGGACTTAAAGTCAGCTAATTAGGAACTTTAATTATCTGCAAAATCCCTGTACATTTGCCATATAATGTAATCTAATCAAAGGAGTGACCATTGCCATATTCTCCTGGTTAAAAGCAAGTCACTGGTCTCACCCACATTCAGGGGGAAAGGATTACCTAAGACTGTGACTCATTGGGCTTCACCCAAAGAGTGTGTCTTCCACATTCATCTTATGGGCAAAAGCTTAAGAAACTGACTAAAATAACTACATTATGAGGAATTTGGTAGCATAGAGCAAAGAGTATCTAAAATCCAGCAATTCTATGTGTAGATATGTGCCCAACAAACATGCAAAAATGTCAATTGCATTATTATTTTTAATAATGAGAAATTACATATAAAACCCAAGTTCCATGAATGAAAGACTAGTTGAATAAATTTGGGGTATTCATACAATGAAAACTTTTACTCAATAGCAGTGACAATGAATGATTCAGAGCCACATATGCTAATATGTATACATCTGAAAAAAATTGAAAAATGGAAGTTGCAGAAAAAAGGACAGGCGGTATGATACAAATTATATAAAGTTTCAAAACATAAAGTAGTACTATACAGTGTTCATAATACATACATACATATATATATATTGCACATGCAGTAAAAGAATAAAGGAAGCATAGAAATAAATAACAGTGTTAACATCTAGATTCTAAAAAGTGTGTGCATGTATGAATCAAAAAAATATATGCTTACCAATCAGAAAAAGATCAATTGTAACTGTATACTTTTATATTTGCATTTCAATAGGAATATATTTTTTTTTTCAAAGGGTAGTTTGGGATCTTTATGTTATGTTCAACTGAGACAGTTTTCAAATTTTAATCTGGAATTTTTCAACTCATGGAAATAAACCTCAGGCGGGTAATAAGGATGATTTTATAAATTGAAAGTTGTTTACTTATGAGTTCCTATATAAAAAGTGTCTTGAATGCTTTCAGATTTTATATTTTATTGAGACATTATTTTTATCATTAAAATGGGTAAAACTATGTGCTTCAGAGATTCAAGTGCACACTATAGGTTGAGCAAGATGTTAATTACTGATACATACATACATTTTTAAAATTACTATATTTGTTACTGATGGGAGAGTCCATGTTGTGTGAATGGAGATCTTGGTTCTTAGGTTCCCCATGAAAAGATTTACATGAGGATCCCTGCTGGAATAAAGACAGCCAGAAGGAAAGTAGCAAACACAAAGCAGTTTATTAAAGTGGAAAGTATACTCTCAAAGTGGGAGAACGAGCCCCTAGGTTGTTTTGGGATTGCATATTTGTTGGGTCTTTCTGGGCTGGGAGCAGCTGTGATGTACAGTGGGGTGGATTCTAATGGAGGGGGATTGCTCCCACAGGTTGGGACTGGGAATTTTTGACCCCACAAGGTTTGTACCAGAACCAGCATGGCAGCCTTTCTCCTTGGGGGGGGGTGTGTTTAACCCCAATGCAAATGTATTATAATGAATCTAGGGATGACCCTGGGGCACAGGTAGAAGAGGAGAATGTGTGCTCTGCACCTGTGGCCCTTGGTCTGTTAGCCCCAAAGTCTTGGAAGCCGCAAGGCCAGGATGTTTTGCCCCTGGGCTTCTAATGTGTAACCGATCTATCACTGTCCTTGCCTCCATCTAGTGTCTCTATCATTCACCCCTCAAGGACTTGGGACTCTGCCTCAAGGACGTTCCTTCCACTGCTCACATCTAGCTTCTACCTACCATACTGACACATTACTATTACTATAAAACAATATTTTTATATGTTATCTTCTACATATTATACATTAAAGTTTATGTTTTTATTGTTTATGCCTTATTCTCAGGTTAAAAAAATATATTTTAGAGTACACAGGAACTGCTCTTCAAAAGAATAGAAGGGGAGTTATATAAAAAAGTCATATCTAATCAACATCAAATAGGGTATTAATATTTAGGAACAAAAATAAAGACAATTTAAGTATAGAAATAATCTGAGCTTTCAAAAAACATTGCATTCAAAAAAATCTTTTGGTAAATATCTGAGATTTTAAAGAACTTAATCATTTATGACCTAGGAGGCAAATGCTCAGTTGGTCTTGGACAAAATGTGTCCATATGTGTTTTTGTGTGGATGTTTGTGTGTGTGTATGCGTGTGTACATGTATGTGTTTATTTGTGTTGGGAGTCAGCTGTGTCTGTTGGTCAATGGAAATGCAAATTTTCATACAATGATCAAATTTTCAATTCTTAATCCCTTTCTGATGTGTCATAGACACATATTTATAACAAATATCTTCAGATTAAAACTGTACACCTAAGTGGAAGGGATATATATCCTGTCTCTGAAAGAACCCTGAAGAAAGAATTTGTTAGTTCAAAGTAGATCTCACAGGGTGATTTAGGCTCTCCCTGGATTTCCAAGAGCTGCTAAATTTAGGCCATTCTAACTATGAGAGGCTGAGGCGTGCTATTTCTTTGCTGATCTCCAAACAGCTGCTGCTCTCACCAATCTTTTCTGATGTAGACCTGATTTAAAATATTACAGCCTTGTTTCACACCTTGAATTCTCCTTAAAAAGAGTAATTTAATTTCAGTACCCTTTTTTAGAAACCTACATTAAAACCTTTGTAATATTGCTTAATTTGTCAATGTTTCTGTTTTGTTTTGTTTTTTCTTTAAGGATGTCCTGCAGGCTCTCTTGAATGCATTACACCCCATTATGCTGCTACCCAGCAATTATTCCAGTTGAGAATTTGATTCCTTTTTTATCCTAATTTGGTTATAAAAACTTTTAAATGTTGTTGTTGTTTCTATAGGTCAAGTAACAAACACAGTAGACTAATTTCATTAGTTAATTTGTTCTTTTGTAATTCTATAAATAATCTTCTACGGGATAAAAATAAAACTTAATTTGTAAAAAAAGAGATTATTTTTTTCAGTTCAATCATACGTTATCATAAACATCGTGCCTTAAACAACTGATTTAGTCCTCCTAAGATCATTTGTGTTATCATTTCTTCCAAAAGGTGAATAGAATATAAAGAAGTTAAATAATGTTCAAAGTCTTAGTGCATAGACAGTTCTAAAGCTACTGTAGGGTGGCTCAGGTTAAGTGTCTGCCTTTGGCTCAAGTTATGATCCCAGGGTCCTGGGATTGAGTCCCATCTGGGCTCCTTGCTCAGCGGGGAGTCTGCTTCTCCCTCTGCCTGCCACTCCCCCTGCTTGTGCACTCACACGCTCTCTCTCTCTCTATGACAAATAAATAAAATATTAAAAAAAATAAAGTTACTGTAACAAAATGGCATGCTTTTAACTAGTTTAGAGTTTACAGTGAATTATTATATGTTTAACTATGCTTAGATGTTATAGGTAATAAAGAACTATTACAGGATGCCAAATGTGGGAGTCACTCATGCAGATGGACTTTTAGAAAGAGTGCTTTGTGCTTTGTTTGCAGTGCTGATAATGGAATAAAGAGGGCATCCTGTTAATGAGTGAGGGGAGATGTGATAAAGGTGTTCAATAATACAATGACCAGAGGGATGGACACAGTATATATTTGCTTGTAGAGTGTCATGTGAAATTTCAAATAATCACCATTTTTTACATAAATTTTGGAGAAGAACAGTTATATTCCAAAAGTTTCTCAAGCTCACTTCTAAAAGTTTCTACAGTTTATGGTTAAAATATCACTAATCCTGAATCCTTGGTAATTTCTTTTTTTTTAAGAGGAGGGAAGGGGCAGAGAGAGAATCTTAAGCAGGCTCCATGCCCAGCACAGAATCCAATGCAGGGCTCAGTCTCACCACCCTGAGATCATGACCTGACCTAAAATCAAGAGTCAGACACTTAACTGACTGAGGCACCCAGATGCCCTAGAACTCTTGATAATTTTAAAACAGAAAAGTTTAATATTTTCTCATGCAGGGAACAGTATCCTTTTATATTTCCATGCTAACAACAACAACAACAAAGAAGAAATCAAATGAGGAAATGACATTGTGTTTTTCTGTGGTGTCTTTGGTGAACCATGATGTACATGGAAAGTTTAAGATAGTGGATTTTTTAAGAAGGCAGCAAAACTATATGACCAAAATATATATTTTTCTTTTGCTGACATCTATTTCTGTGTCTGTAAACTGAATACAGCTCTCTGGTTTTATACTGTGGATTTACTGCAAGCATTACTTGTTTCTCAGAGTAGGCTCAAATTTCATTTGGTAATAAGGTCCCCAGCGTACTGCAATAATGATTTTCCTTAGGCAGTTGTGTACTCTAACTTGAAGTTGAATAACAGCATTAGAGTTGATTATTTTCTAGGGATTAAAGGTTTGAAAGATATTAGTTCCTTACCAGCAATCATCAAATTCCAGGAAGTGCCTGAGACTGAATTTATTATTTTTTTAATTAATAGAAAAAAATTTAAACTCATGGTTTGTTAATACAAAGTCTGAATGTATTTTATCAGAGGCTCTTTGGCAAAGAGCTAAAGAATTATTTTAGGGAATTTCTTCTTTTTTAAGTTGGGCATGAGAAACAGTAATGATAAATTTATCAACTTGTAAATATTACCATTCTAGGAAATACATTTCTGTTGAAAAAGTCCCCGGTCAAAAGATTGGAAAAACAAACAAACAGAAACACTCAATGGCATTTTTCTTTAATCACTATTCCATATCTGGGGGTTACCTTTTATCCTTTCACATTTTCTCTTCCTCATGTGGGATTATATTTGTATTTAGAAAATCTTTGTAAAAGACACAATCAGGCCTTGTTCCCTGATAAAACATAACAAAACAATGGCCCACAAAATGGATCTTTTCTCTTTCTGGCACCGAGATTTTTATCTTTTTCTAAAAGTATTCCACTGGGTTCTTATTTTTTATTCCATGACTCTCAATCTTTCATCAATCCATCACTGTAAAGTCCAAAGTTAGAAGAAAACCTATGTTAAATATTTATACTCACCTCCCAAAGATTTTTATTCCTCACTTCAGAGGGAGATGGAAAATACCTAGCAATATGAACCAGACCATGTAATGTAGGAAGGGTAAATTAAGAGTTACATGCACACACACACAACTCATTCAGCATATGTAAAAATATAATAGTAATTACACTAAAATAATATTTTTGGTACTTTTTATTTGTGGCAAATATTGTCCTAAGTTACTTGTACTTTTTACTCTTGTGTAACAAACCATAAAATACTCAGTGCTGTAACACAACCATTTTATTGGGCTTGTGGATTCAGGGGTCAGCCTTTAGAATGGACATAATGGGTTGGGTTGTCTCTGTTGGTCTCTATTTGATGCCTCATCTAGAAAGGCTTCTAGCTTGGAAAACGGGCTACTTGACAGCTTGGGCTGGAACCTGAAGGCATCCTCACTCACATATTTGGTGGTTGATGCTTGTTGTTGACTGACACTTCAGCTGGGCTGTTGGCTGGTGCACATATGCATGGAGTCTCCAAGTGGTCTCTTCACATGGGCCAGTTTGGACTTTCTTAGAATATGTTGGTTAGCTTCCAGGAGCAAGTGTCTTAAGAAAGAAAACAAAACTGAATTGTGTGATATTTTTATGATCTAGCTACATAAGTCATACGGCATCACTTCTGCTGTAATCCCTTGGTTAAAAGGTAGCCACAAAGGTACTCACAAGTACAAGAGGAGGAAAAATAGGCATTTGTTGAAGTGAAGGGGGAGAACGAGGTTCTTGTCTCACAGAGTCAAAGAATGAATCTTGTGGACAAAGGAGAGTGAGTAAAGTGATAGAGTTTTATTAAGCAATAATACAGAAAAAACTCTCAGGAGTGAGAGGGATCCCTACAGGGTTGCCAACGTGGGTCTTCATCGACAGTCTTTTATTTAGGACTGATCAGGGAGCTTGCGGCCTTATTCTTGTGATGTCTTGGTTTGAGTAAGGACTGGTGATAACATCTTTAATGGCTTACTTCTTCTTTGGGGTCTGGTCATTCTTCATGGTCACAATGTGGCTGCCATAAAAAGACCCCACCTCTGACACCCAGGGCAGGGTTGTCTGGTTTGTTCCCTTATTTCTGGTTTCCTCACGCCTCAGCATTTCTGGGATTTCTCTGAGCCTGCTCCCTATTTCTGATACCTATTTCTCTCTACCTAGCCCCACCTGTCTCTTATTCAGTGAGACCCTTCAGATGTATATCGGTGGGTCATATACGTGGGGATGATTGCCAGCATGTATCCTGGGGTGGGTGGTAAGAGATAAAGGAGGTTTCCAAAGGAATTTTTATATGTCAGAGTAGACTTACAGGATCCTGGGGGTTGGGTTAAGATTGCCTTTTGCCCTTAGCAAAGTGTCAACATCCAGACAGTTGGGTCCCTAGAGGAAGGTCACTCTGCCTACCTCAAGGACTTGTCAATGGGCTGCAAGTAGTAAGGAAATTTAATAGTTTTTCTTCTGCCTTTGTTTCCCACATCAGAAGGGGTACAGTAGGGTTCCACAATGGCACGTGAGATGAAGCGATATAGTTGTGGTCATGGTTGGAAAGTAGAATCTTAGCTGAGTACTTTGCATTTAGTATTTCATATTGAGAAAGGTTCTACCTCTGTACACGATCACCATTTTTACCTAACCCTCCAGTCTCTATTCTAAAGGGTATTCTCCTTAAAACCAGGTCTAAAAAGAGAATTGAAAATTCAATTCAAGTAATTTTCTTAAAAAGAAAAAAATAAAATGATAATTCAACTTTGAAATCATGACTGCAAAATACAGACAATACAAAGCTTGATATATTTCCCTGTTTTGCATCACCAAAGATTTCCCTTGAATTTTTTCTTTTAGATTTTTATGTGTCAGCAGAGTCCAAAAATAACACAATTATGAATCTTATATTAAACCACCCACATAGTCTTCTGAAAGGTTTGTAGACTTCCAGTCTATTTCCCCTATATGCATACTGTATGTATGTTCACATTCTATACTACAAATAATATCTTAAATCCTTACTTACAAAAGCAAGGAGAGAATCATTTTTATTGAGAAGCTTTTATTTCTTATGTATTATGCACATGTTATTTCATTAACTGCTAATACCTCTGGGAAGTGGGTGGTATTACCGACTTTTCATGAGAAAAGAACTGAAACTCAGGTTAAATGATTCACTCTACATAGGGAAGACAGGCAGCTCAGAATTTGAATGAGAATACAGATCTATCTGATTCAAAAGTGGTAGGTTAAGAATATGACTAATTGCCCTTTAGATGCTTTAGCCTATAAATTAATAATTTAGAAACAGGCTGTTTTAGTTCAAATTTATGAATAGCAATATCCCATTGGCTTTTAACTCTGTCTGCTGTTCTTACTACATGCTTTCAGTGAGCTTGCTTTACTGACATTTGTATTTATTTATTCTTATTTTTTGGTAAGATTTTATTTTTAAGTAATCTTTATACTTAATGTGGGGCTCAAACTTACAACCCTGAGATTAAGAGTCGCATGCTCTACCGACTGAGCCAGCCAGGTGCCCTACATTTGTATTTATTTTTTTCTTACCTTCCCACTCTTATTTCTCCCTTCCCCCATCATTGCCTAACTAAACCATCTGCTAATTACTAAGGTTTATATATCATTGAGAAAAGAGAGGTTATCAGCCAGAAATCTTCCATTTTCTAAGCACCAAATCTACAAAACTACTTGCATCTGTTCTCATTGTTAAGATTAATTTTGGTCCTCACATATTTTCTGGAACATATCTCTCTTGCTAACAAGGGCTTTTAAAGGCCTTTTAATGACTTTGAAATACTGATCACTTCCTTTCTCCTAAACTTGAACCATTCTCACTATAAACCTTTCTCTTCAATTTTAAAATTTGTTCCAGTGATTCCTACAAACAAACAAACAAACAAAAAAAGCAAGCAAATTCCTTGATTCCACATTCTTCTTGGATAGCTACTTTTAGCTTTCCACTCCTCCTCACAATCACACTTCTCTGAGAGTTGATGGTATTCACAGCCCTCCCAAATTCAGTTCTACTCTGCAACCCGTTCCAACTTGACTTGCCTAGCCTCAGGGAAATTGTTTTGCTAAGGTCCCCAGTGACCATCATGTTGTCATGGAATGTTTCAATCCTCATCTCATTTAACTGCCCAGCAACTTTTGATAAGTGCCCTCTACCCTTTCCCTGAAGGATTCTTTTCTTCTTCTTTTGTTGTCTTTCTGACATCATATTCTCTTTTGGGGGGGTCTTTTTCTACTTCTAATCTCTAAATATGGGAACTCTTTGGAGCTTTGTCCTGGGCCCTCTTTCTCACACCATACTCTTTCCCCACATGTGCTTAATATTTCATATTTGCCCCTTCAGATTCCCCTTTTACCCTCTTCCGTTTTCTTCGGTGCCTCCTAAGGCTGTTTCATACAGATGAAATCAGTGGTTGTCTTTGTCCTCTGACTTATGACTGGGTTTGGTTAATGTGAGGAACTAGAAAAGATTGGAGAGTTGGAAGAGTACAGGGTTAGGGAAGTCATTTTCCCCCCACCTCCTCCCCAGTGAAGTCCTTTGAAAATGGGTGAATCCTGCTACCGAAGACCATGGCTCCTATCAGGTGACCCTGTATATATAGCTACTCTGAGGTTTCTTAGCTGCAATATCCCCAGTGCTTTCAGGCTTAGGATCAATAAGTTCCCAACTTTTGCTAGACCAGTATACTGGACCAGCCTTTAATAACTCCCTGATCCCTGTCCACGCTTTCTCAATAATCCTTTTATTAAACTCCTACTTACCCATTTTAAATGTACTATCTGTTTCCTCCTAGGAATCCTGACACATGGGATCCTTCATAAGGAAACAAACACTAAAATGGAGTTAGAGATACAGAGGCTTACAAGGAAATTTCTCCTGTGAAAGATAAAGGGAGAAAAAGCAGGATTGGGCAGAGATAGCCTTAAAACAATGATGCAAATTTGACACCTGAGAAAAGCAAGGAGGTGTGGGGGATGCAGAGTTCATCATGAAGAGCTTTACATCACAATGCAGGTCTAACAAAATCTCAGCCAGTCCATTGGGTTGTTCTGAAGCAGATATGGAGCATTACAGGAGTCCTCCATTGGACAAAATCGGCATGGTCCTAGTACATCCATCATCTTTAGTCTTTGACCTCTGCCTGTGAAGACTGTGACTGTGGTTCAAAAGCTGACTGTATTCTGAAAGCTCTGAGAGTAGAGGCTGTCAGCTACTATATACAGTCTTTGCAGCTGAAAACACGTTCTTTCTAAAATCAGAGCTTACAGGCATAGCTTTACGGCTGCTACATCAGGCAAACATACGAATGCCCGTATCTTCAAAAATACTATCTATTCCAGACAACTCTCAACATCTGACCTCTCTCTCTCTTTTATTAGCCCTAGGCTTATCTCACTATCTACTAGTTCTGTCCATTTAGATAACCCTTCTGCAAATTTAACACATCCCCAAACAGAATACTAATTTGCCTCTTCTCCTCACACCTGATACTATTCCAGTATATAGTAATTCTTTATGCTACACCTTTTCTGTATGCTGTGCTCAAGTCAAAACTATAGGAGTCATTCTTGATCCCCTCATCCTACACACAATATATCCCATTCATTGTGAAATCCTGCTTCTAAAATATATCTTGAGTTTGGCCTTTTACTTCATCTTTACTGCCATTTCCATAGTGGAAGCCACTGCCAGCTCAATGTAGTACTGCAAGAGCCTCCTAATTGGTCTTTCCATTTCCATTCTTGTCACCTTCCCATCCATTGATTAGAATGGACTTCTTAAAATGTAAGTGGATCATGTTTATCTCCTGCTCAGAATATGTCAATGGCTTCATAATCCAGTTATGATCAATCTTCAATTATGGCCTCTAAGAATCTGCATGATGTAGTTCTTATCTGTTTTTTCCAGTCTAAGCTTGTGCCCTGTTCCGTCTTGCTTACCAGGCCCCAATCACATTTGCTTTCTTAGAAGATCTATTTTTTTTTTTTTAATTCTCACTTCTAGGTTTCTGCTCATGTTTTTCCTCTCACTCAAGTTTTTAACTGTTACTCAACTTTAATCATTCAATTTAAATAAAACTTTGTCTATGAGTTGCTCTTTGAATCTCTAAATTAGGACACTGTTGTACTCCCTCACAGAATTCCGTTGCCTTTGATTTATTTGTGTACTTGGTTTGTTTAATGTAGATCTTTCCCCCAAACAAGATCCAATAACTCAGATATTATATCTGTTTTGCTTGTAACTATATCCCCAGCACCTGGCATAGTGCTTAACATGTTCCTTTCATGAATAAATGAACAAATAATTATAAATTACAAGATAGCATTAATATTCCATTTAGTTTCATCCTACTTTTCTTTCAGAAATTCTGATTGATATTTTGGCTCCCATCCTTTTTCCTATGATTTCTCCATTGGTTACCTCATAATTTAGGGTTTATGACCCTTCAGACCCAGTAAATATTTTCACTCATCATAATACCTTAAATTTGTATACATATAGTTTTCAGTGTGCCTTCATGTATATTAACTTTGTTCAATGACTGGAGTCATGATGTATTGACTTTTAATAATTATTTAAAAATCTATGCTTAATGTGATTAACAAATAATGAATCCAGTCCATCAGACTCATTCATCTAGATACTGCCTGTAACTTCTTCATAGGAGGTTGATTTCCTTCCCTAATTGTGGAGAATGTGTTTTAGTTCAGGTACAATAGGCCAAAGAGCCTTCTCCAATTCCTCCAACATAGTTATTTCCTGCCAACAACTAAGCAAAATGGCACATCCATTGACTAGATGAGAATGCCAGCATTAGATTGCTTTCCAACAGCCAGCAAAGTAGATCCTCCCTGGCTTTCATTTTATGCCCCTGAAGAAACCCCTTGCTTGGGAACAGGAAATCTTTGAATGTATCATAGGGAATCTCTATTGTCATTCTCTTTCCACGCGTTTATAAAGAGGCAGAGATGATAAGAAAGTGTTGCTATCATTCCCATCTCCTTTTGAGGCATGAAGACTAGCTGTGTCTCTTTATTTAATATTATACATGCAACTTTTCTCTTTACACAGAGTTGTGATATGTTCAACTAGTTTAAAATATTTGAATTGGAAAACTCCATTTGCACCCCACCCTTATTTGTTCTTACTTGACTGTGTGTCACATCACATCATGAGAGTTGGCACTACCAGGATTATAAAACCAAAGGCTTCCACTAGAAGGATTAGAAGGAAGTTTTATTCAGAGTGTATTAGTGTTGGAATAAACCAAATCCAAGAACCAAAGATAATTTACTTTGAGTCCTTCAGGGCTTCCATTACCCTTTAAGTACCTCTAATAAAAATGCAGATTGTATTAGATTAATTCAGAGAAGCTCTTCTTGATATAAAAAGCTATGGCTTGTGTTGACAAGCTCATACTAAATAGAAGAAAGCTATGTAATGTTTTTGTCAGATATAGACAAATAATTTTAAGATAGTTCTGATGCTCATGTGTTATTATAATTGGTTAACATATTAATGAAAGCATCGCTTGGAAGTGTTTCTCATTTATATGGAGTTAGTTGGGTTGCCTGGGTTGTTCAGTCGGTTAAGTGTCTGCCTTTGGCCCAGGTCATGATCCCAGAGTCCTAGGATCAAGTCCCACGTCAGGCTCCTTGCTCAGCAAGGAACCTGCTTCTCCCTCTGCCTGCTGCTCCCTCTGCTTGTGCTTTCTCTCTCTGGCAAATAAATAAATAAAATCATTAAAAAAATATGGAGTTAGTTACATTTAACAAAAAAAATTAAAAAACTATGTAAAATCTTTTTTAAAGATTTATTTGAGAGAGAGGAAAAGACAGAAGGAGCAGGGACAGGGGCAGAGAGAGAGAGAGAAAATCACAGGCAGACTCCCTGCTGAGTGCAGAGCTCGACAAAGGGCTCAATCTCACAACCCTGATTATCATGACCTGAGCTGAAACCAAGAGTCGGATGCCCCTTAAGTCTTTTTTTTTTTTTTAACTGCAGAAGTTTTGTACCTCTAACTACAACTTCTTTTGTTTATGTCTGTTGAGTTGAACAAAATCGGTGGCCCCTAGGAAGAATGAAACGTGTAATGACTGCTGTTCCTAACTCCTTTCTGCACCATTTTCTCTTTCTCAGGTTGAGGGCCTCTTTCCACCTCTACTACCCAGGTTTCCTTTCTTTTCTTTTCTTTCTTTCTTTTTTTTTTTTAAGATTTTATTTATTTGAGAGAGAGAGAGCAAGAGATAGCAAGGGAGAGGGGCAGAAAGAGAGGGAGAAGTAGGCTCCCTGCTGAGCAGAAAGCTCCACCTGGGGCTTGATCCCAGGACCCCAAGATTATGACCTTAGTGGAAGGCAGATGCTTAAATGACTGAGCCACCTAGGTGCCTCTACCCAGGTTTTTCTTTACAAAAAAAAAAAAGCATATAAGTGAATTCATACTAGAATTATTTATTTACCAGCTACTATATACCAAGCATTCTTTTAAACTCTAGGAAAATAGCAGTGAACAAACAGACAATAATCCCTGCCCTCATGGGACTTAGTCTTAGAGCACAAGAGAGGATATGGTGACATAAAATCTAATACACATGTTGGGGAGAAAGAATGTCCTGTCCCCTCCAAGGTCCTTTTAGCTGGACTAAGAATCCAATTGACATGAGACAGATTAACAGGAGAAAATCAAATTTAACAGCATATGTACAGAGAACCTACACAGATAGTGAAATTCCAAAGACAGGCAAAATGAGGTGTATATATCAAACTGAACTAAGGAGAAGGGCGTAGGGCTTTGGGATTTAAGTGGAAAGGGATGCAATTCACAGGGTGATAAGAATAAGAGCAGATGTTGGGTAATTAGATGTTTGCCCAGCCATAAAGATGGGTCACTCAGACAAACTTTATCTCTGCTAATAACCCTTATTCTGGGAAAGAACCCCAGTCCAGATTCTTCTATGTAGTTATCTGAGGAACAAAAATTTCTCTTGATCCTGTAGAGCCTCAGTTGACTTCATCTCAGAATAATCTTTATGCCAAAGTGGCCCATCTTGAGATGGCCTGCCCTAGGCCCCTACACATACAACTGGATGAAAATCAAGGGAAAATGCAATAAGTATTTTTACTTGCTTTGTCCTTTTTGTGGAATCCTATCAGGGCTCAAAACCATTCATGCTACCCCTAATTTGTAGCATGAGGAAACAAGTATTAAATAATATAAGTTAAATATTTGGTAAGATATTATATTCAAACAAATAAAAGCATGATGGAGGGATGGTGTGTATGAATGTGCAATTTTAAATTGAATGACCAGGTGCCACTTTACTGTGAAGATAGGATTCATGTAGAGATCTGAAAGATGTCAATTAACCCATCATTTTAAATTTGAATTTTAAATTTGAGTTACTTAAGTAATCCAGGAATTTTAATAAATTTCAGAGCAAGTAGCAAGGTAGAAAGCTATATTTAACTAATTTATTATTATTCTCATATATTAATTAACTTTTTATTGATAATTTTTAAGACAGGACTCTGGAATCGCCTTAGTTCATGACTATCCATGGACTCAAGAAATAAGGCACATTAAGGAAAGGAGGGAGCTCAGGGGGCCAGTTAAGAAGCTACTGCAATAATACAAGTGAGAGAAAGAAACAAAATGAAGACATTGGCATTTTTCCATATTGATATTTTTCCAAAATGATCAGGTTTCTGGTCTTTTTTGTTGTTCATCCATTGTTTATGACTGCCTTCAGAATAATTCCCCAAACTTTATTTAGCATTGCAATCCCTTCCAAAAATGGCCTTTTGCTGGTTCCAATAAAACTTTATTCACAAAAATAGGTGGTGGGTCAAATTTTTCTGCAGTTACCTGTTTGCCTACCTGGTCTACTTTATGGGATTCTGGTATTCTTAGCACATGCCTTCCATTCTAAAAGTTATTTCAAAAGTATAAAAAACTGCTGCATTTGTAGCCAAAATGTTAACATTCCAGGTAGGAAGTTTCAGGAAGATAAAAAAAAAAAGGTTAAAAGAGCACTTGCCAAATAGAACCTTTCTATATACCTTACCCAACATCTATTAACATCTCATTGATCACTCCATTATGCAAATGACCTGAGGACTGTAGTTCTTTTTTTTTAAGATTTTTTATTTATTTGACAGGGTGAGAGAAAGAGAGAGCCCGCATGAGTGCGCGTGCATAAACAGGGGGAGCAGGAGATGGAGAAGCAAGCTCCCTGCTGAGCAGGGAGCCCTATGTGGGGCTCAATCCCAAGACCCTGGGATCATGACCTGAGCTGAAGGCCGAACTTAACCGACTGAGCCACCCAGGTGCCCAGGAATGTAGTTCTTTAGATGGATATATTTTCATTCAATAAGATTAGAGTTCTGTTACCAAGGAAGCAAGGGAGAGTGGGTATTGTTTAGGTTTCTAGCAGTGTCTGGTGTGTTTTACCAGATTCTAATCATCCGGTGTCAGTTCCTTTATTTTTTGAAATCAGAGACTATTGGCTCCTCACAAAGTTATTTTGTGAAGATTGAATAATCTAACACGCAAATACTGTGATGAGAGTGCCATGCATACTGTAAGCTCTCAGTAAAGCTGACACGTTGTTTTAATTAGCATTATTTTCTTTTTTTGGTATCTTTTGATCTTTGTTGTATTTCTAGTGTCTGGAATGCTTTCTAGCACACAGAGGGGATAAATAAACATATTCGGAATGAATAAAGGAACTTTCATTATGATCAGTTAAGATTTGGGGGTTGTAGGCAACAGAAATTGATTCTGGGCCACTTAACTCTTAATTGAAAGAATGTTATTTGCTTCTAGAAGTGACAAGATAGCTGGATAGTCAGGCTCAGACATCGACAGGCATCCAATTATTGCTGTAATCATTTAGGTACAGCTATTTTCATCCCGTCCTTGAATAACTCCATCCAACATTTAAAGCCCCATGAGACACTCTCATGTGCCAAATGGTACTGAATCATCTGTCTCTCTTTGGATAGGAAAGAATAGGACACCTTGTTTTATAGTCTCATCAAAACTGCATGTAGCTGGGGGAAGCAAAGAATTAGGATGAAATCAATGAGAAGGATGAAATCAGCTGGAAGACACTGGGTGGAAAACAGAAATGTCCATCACATGTTCCCATTCCTTTTGGTTTATATTATTTCCACAAAGTCATGGTTGTGATTTAAGGGCATTCCCTGGGAGGAAAAAGAGACCTAGCAATTTGGCCTCTGTTAACACATCAGTATCTTCACTTTTTCCAATTAAATAGCAAACTGTCATTTTGTAAAACTGAGTGCAGGGACTCTGAACAGATGAGACTGACAAGAATCTTTTTTAAAGACAAAGATGACAGGATGTGACAGTGAGGTCCTGGGGTTGATATTGAAGACCAAAAAAACAGATGCTGAAGAAAGGTTATGCACTAATGCCAAATATAGGTACTTGGCTTGAGATAATGACATCTGCATAAATAAGCTTTCCAGTCATACAATTTCATAAACTTAAGTCATTGTTGCTAAATATTTCATTTTCTATAACGATCACAATGCCAGTCTGGTTTTGAGCAATTGATTACTGTCTCTAATAAAAAGTTGAGACCAGATGGTTTTTCATTTTGTTTGCCTTTATAGATGTAGCAGTGAATGTAGGTCCATGACAACCCAGGGATTTATTTTTAAGCATGATTCATAGTAGTTTTTCTACTATCATTATGCAAGTCTGTCAGACATTTGGAATTGCTTTAGTTTGGTAAATTTTATTGGGATTTTTACAAATTGTAAAATTAAAATTATTCTCTTCATTTTATTGCTAGAAAAAAATTCCTCAATTTATATGACTCCCAGAATTCATTTGCCTGATTTCAAATATATGTGCTACTACTGAAGGCCATTCCAAACCATTGTTGGAAATCTGGTATGCTAGCCGATTGTATGTGCAGGGAGCTATAGAGCTTACTTAGCTTCCTTTAATGATTTGGTCTAGATTTTTACATAGTAATTGTTTAGGTATTACAAGATTAATAAGTTCAGATTGATAAAAACGACACCCTTGTTTGCTCTGGAAATGTGGAATTTATAAAATAGAACAGCAAAGAAAAATCTACTTTTATGAAATAGACTTTATAAAATTTTCTTTTTTTTGTATTTTATTTTTTTTTTAAAGATTTTATTTATTTATTCATGAGAGACAGAGAGAGAGACAGAGGCAGAGGGAGAAGCAGGCTCCCCGCGGAGCAGGGAGCCCGATGCGGGACTCGATCCCAGGACCCTGGGATCATGACCTGAGCCGAAAGCAGACGCTTAACCGACTGAGCCACCCAGGCGTCCCCTTTCTTTTTGTATTTTAGTCATTTATTTCTGTGATCTGGCATTAGGAAATATATATAAAAATGCCATTAAAGAGTGCATGAACAATTAAAAATTGAGTATTACACAAACTAAAATAACTTTGGAATACATTATTAAGAAATTAAAAATTCTTTTTATCTTTTATTTAAATTCAATTAACTAACGTATATGTATTATTAGTTTCTGAAGTAGAGTTCAGTGATTCATCAGTCTTGTATAACACCCAGTGCTCATTACATCACATGCCCTCCTTAATGTCCATGACCCAGTTAGCCCATCTCCCCACCCACCCCCCCACTCCAGCAACCCTCAGTTTGTTTCCTATGATTAAGAGTCTCTTACGGTTTATTGCCCTCTCTGATTTTGTCTTCTTTTATTTTTCCTCCCTTCCCCTATGATCCTCTGTTTTGTTTCTTAAATTTCACATATAAGTGAGATCATATGGTAATTGTCTTTCTCTGATTGACTTATTTCACTTAGCATAATACCCTCTAGTTCCATCCACGTCATTGCAAATGGCAAGATTTCATTTTTTTTGATGGCTGAGTATATTCCATTATATATATATATATATATATATATATATATATATATGCCACCTCTTCTTTATCCATTCATCTGTTGATAGACATCTGGGCTCTTTCCATAGTTTGACAATTATGGACATTGCTACTATAAATTGGGGTGCAGGTGCCCCTTCAGATCACTACATTTGTATCTTTGGGGTCAATACTTACTAGTGCAATTGCTGGGTCATATGGTAGTACTATTTTCAACTTTTTGGGGAACCTCTATACTATTGTCCAGAGTGGCTGCACCAGCTTGCATTCCCACCAACAGTGTAGGAGGGTTCCCCTTTCTCCACATCTTCGCCAACATCTGTCATTTCCTGACTTGTTCATTTTAGCCATTCTGACTGATGTGAGGTGGTATCTGATTGTGGTTTTGATTTGGATTTCCCTGATGCCGAGTGATGTTAAGCATTTTTTTTATATGTCTGTTGGGTATTTGTATGTCTTCTCTGGAGAAATGTCTTTCGTTTTCTGCCCATTTCTTGATTGGATTATTTGTTTTTTGGGTGTTGAGTTTGATAAGATCTTTATAGATTTTGGATACTAGCCCTTTATCTGATATGTCATTTGCAAATATCTTCTCCCATTCTGTTGGTTGTCTTTTGGTTTTGTCGACTGTTTCCTTTGCTGTGCAAAAGCTTTTTATCCTGATGGAAGTTCCAATAGTTCATTTTGCCCTTGCTTCCCTTGCCTTTGGTGATGTGTCTAAGAAGAAGTTGCTCTGGCTGAGGTCAAAGAGGTAGCTACCTGTGTTCTCTAAGATTTTGATGGATTCTTGTCTCACATTTAGGTCTTTCATCTGTTTGGGGTCTATTTTTGTGTATGGTGTAAGGAAATGGTCCAGTTTCATTCTTCTGCATGTGGCTGTCCAATTTTCCCAACACCATTTATTGAAGAGACTGTCTTTTTTCCATTGGATATTCTTTCCTGCTTTGTCAAAGATTAGTTGACCATAGAGTTGAAGGTCCATTTCTGGGCTCTCTATTCTTTTCCACTGATCTATGTGTCTGTTTTTGTGCCAGTACCACACATCTTGATGATTATAGCTTTGTAATATAGCTTGAGGTATGTAATTATGATACCACCAACTTTGGTTTTCAGTTTCAGTGTTCTTTTGGCTATCTGGGGTCTCTTCTTGTTCCACACAATTTTAGAATTATTTGTTCCAGCTCCGGGGAAAACGTTGATGGTATTTTGATAGGGATTGCCTTGAATGTATAGATTACTCTAGGTAGCACAGACATTTTAACAATATTTGTTCTGAAATGGAAGGAAAACTTCCAAACTCTTTCCATAAGGCCAGCATTACCTTGATCCCAAAATCAGACAGAGACCCCACCAAAAAGAATTACAGACCCATATCCCTGATGAACATGGATGCAAAAATTTTCACCAAGATACTAGCCAATAGGATCCAACAGTACATTAACAGGATTATTCAGCATGACCAAGTGGGATTTATTCCTGGCTGCAAGGGTGGTTCAACATCCGCAAATCAATCAATGTGATAGAACACATTAATAAAAGGAGGGAGAAGAACCATATGATCCTCTCAATAGGTTCAGAAAAAGCATTTGACAAAGTATAGTATCCTTTCTTGATTAAAACTCTTCATAATGTAGGGATAGAGGGAACATACCTCAATATTATAAAAACCATATATGAAAAGCCCACAGCAAATATCATTCTCAATGGGGAAAAACTGAGAGCTTTTCCCCTAAGGTCAGGAACATGACAGGGATGTCCACTATCACCACTGCTGTTCAACATAGTACTAGAAGTCCTAGCCCCAGCAATCAGACAACAGAAAGAAATAAAAGGCATCTGAATTGGCAAAGAAGATGTCAAACTCTCACTCTTCGCAGATGACATGATACTCTATGTGGAAAACCCAAAAGACTCCACACGATAGTTGCTAGAACTCATACAGGAATTCAGCAAAGTGGCAGGATATAAAATCAATGCACAGAAATTAGCTGCATTTCTATACACTAACAATGAGAGAGAAGAAAGACATTAAGGCATCAATCCCATATATAATTGCAGCAAAAATCATAAGATACCTAGGAATAAACCTAACCAAAGAGGCAAAGGATCTGTACTCAGAAAGTTATAGAACACTCATAAATGCAATTGAGGAAGACACAAATGGAAAAATGTTCCATGCTCATGGATTGGAAGAACTAATATTGTTAGAAATTAAAAATTCTTAACATTGTGTAACTTGTCAACTTTTTCTTTGTGCAATAATGCTGATCTTTTTATTTTTATGTTTCTTTTTCTGCAGGTCTCTAATAGATTATTGAAACTACAATCTCGCAACTACAGTGGTTTCATGTTGACAGATTTCATATTTTGAAAGCTTGAGATATTTTATAATGAAACATGCCATGTGGAAACTTTGAAGCATAGAATTCTGCCAAACACCTGAATAAAGAATTCCTCACCTGGTATGTAAGAGACTTCTCACTAACACCATGACAAACCAGGAGAAGTGGGCCCACCTTAGTCCCTCAGAATTTTCCCAACTTCAGAAATATGCTGAGTGTAAGTATTCATATTGATAATATGACTTGATTTGGCATTTGTGTTAAACAAGATACTGATTATTTATAAGAACAGATTATACATCCTATTCAGCATCAAAATAGATGTAGGTATGTCTTTTGTGTTTGCAAGTAAGTCTGCTTGAGACTACCTTTTGGCATGAGAAAAAGGAAAAGGTAAAAGCTAAACTTAAATCAAGTATAAAATCTAGAAAAAAAAAGAAACTAGGGTGTTAGATGCAAAACTAACTGAAACATTCCAGGTGTAACAGAAGTAAAGCAAAAGATAAGACAATTTGGGTGAAAGGAAATTGGTGATACTGCAACTGAGAAGGACAAACAGAAGTAAGGGGGAAAAGTGAGGGTTTGTTAGTTTCTTATATTTTCTGTTTGTTAGCGTAACATAGAAAAAGGACTGGGAGTTGGGAGTCATAGATACACTGTGGAGTTGGAATTAGAGGTTGTTAGAGAGAAGGTATCAGGACCTTAAGCCAACTTTTTCAAATGTGTATATTTATACAAAAGATAAGCCATGGCAATTTCAATTTATAGTAGGCTATTTTTAAATATTAAGTTTCTTTACACATAAACAGTAAGATTTTATCTATAAAGAATTTTATTTTATTTTATTTTTTTAAAGATTTTTATTTATTTATTTGACAGAGAGAGACACAGCGAGAGAGGGAACACAAGCAGGGGGAGTGGGAGAGGGAGAAGCAGGCTTCCTGCCAAGCAGGGAGCCCGATGTGGGGCTCAATCCCAGGACCCTGGGATCATGACCTGAGCCGAGGGCAGACGCTTAATGACTGAGCCACCCAGGCACCCCAAGAATTTTATTTTTAACATGGATTTTCCGGAATATATCTGTTTCATGAAATGAGTTTCAACTATAAATATGTATAACACCTGCGTCAAGGTGTTAAAGAGAAAAGGGAGTACCTAAAAAGTCGGAGGCACCAAAAAGTTGGGAAGATGATGAGTAGAGAAAAAAATAACATGTAGAGAATGTAGAAGATTGAAGAGAGTGGGGGAATAACATGGTGCCTGGAAGAAGAGAATGAAAGAAGCTTTAGAAAGAGGAGAACAACTGATAGCATGCAAGAATGGAAGATGGAAAATTGAAGCAGCTGGGATGCTTATGCAGAGAGAAGGTGTGGCATACAGAAGTAAAGGAATGGATGGAGTAAGACTGTGAAGGAGAGGCAGAGAGAAGAAGAATTTGAAATAATAAGTAATAGATATGTTGATGATAGTGAATAATAACATATATTTGTGGGGTACAGCTAAGTCAGGAACATTAATAAACAAGTGTTTATGCATATTATCTGAAAAGGCCAACTTCACAGGTTTTCTAGAGTCTTCCTCACTTGTGGGCTGAAGTGTTCTGGGTGAGGTTGTGAGGGTGCTGCTGGGTATTTGCAATAAAGATGCAAAGCCATAAGAACATGTGAATGTTCTTAGTCAATAATAAAAATTACAACAGCTATCACTGGCGGGGGGCAGAAATTTCTGCCATAAAAATGTGTTTCTCATATTCAAAAACTGTTTTGAGCAGCTGAGAGCACAATTCATCCTCTTGTCCCATTTAGTCCAAAATGGCTGAATTCTTATTTGCATTTTTATACTTGATAATTTTGAAATTGACTAAAAATTGATTTACCTATGTTTTCCAATTTCTATATGCTCTCTACTGTTGTGTTATATCCAATAATTAAGTAAATATTTCTGAGTTTTTTTTAGGGAGAATATTCTGCTTGGCACTGAAGGAACCACAGATAAGAACAGATATGTTCAAGGATGTTTAACAAAGGCTGGAAACTAATGGATAAATGTCTCTGTATCTAGGCAGAATATTTTAAGTGCCACAAAGTTTGGGTCCTGTAGGGCCTTAGTATGCAGTTGGAGATGGGGAAAGGGAAATCTTCATGGAAGAAGTAGGGTTTGAAATGAATCTTAAAAAGGAGGTTTAAGGTAAATGGAGAAGAAAATAATATAGATAGAAAGGAAAATTCAGCATATATTTGAAGGAGAGGAGTCATATTAAATTAAATTAAGAGTGTAAGTACAGTTAAGGATGTAAAAATGAGATTGAATTAAAATATACAATGCTAAACTTGAGTAAAGCAGTGAGGAGTAATTGTAGGGTTTTTTTTTTTTAAGATTTTATTTATGTATATGACAGAGAGAGACACAGTGAGAGAGGGAACACAAGCAGGGGGAGTGGGAGAGGGAGAAGCAGGCTTCCTACGGAGAAGGGAGCCTGATGCGGGGCTCAATCCCAGGACCCTGGGATCATGACCTGCGCCAAAGGCAGACGCTTAATGACTGAGCCACCCAAGCGCCCCAACTGTAGGGTTTTAAGGGCAGAACAACAAGAACAAGGAGTTTAACTTGGCAAATACAAGGATGGTATAAGGTAAAGGAAAGAGACTAGCATCATGCCAGTGGGCTACTGGAATAGACTAAATAATGTGGATGATGAAAGAGGACCAGAAAAGTGTAGATTCAGATATTATAGCATTAAAACTAACAGAGAGCTTGGGAAATAATAAAACAGAGAGAGAGAGAGAGAGAGAAATCAAAAATTTAGTTCCAAAGATTTCACTTAAGAATGGGAGAATTTGGTGACATAATCCCCCAAGTAAAGAAAACACGAAGTTTGGTTTAGTTTATGTTGAATTTAGCTGGATAATTAAAATATATGTTATTGTTTATGGGAGCATTAAAATAAAATTGGTAAGTTATTGCCATAATAGCTAAATTATTATTTATAATGACTTTGCTCAGATATTGATTCCATTTGAATTGATAAACAGAATTTAATACTGAAGTATTGAATATGTTATATACTGCTACTTTCATTTTATTGCCTAAAGAATATGGCATTCATTTAATTATCTCATAAAAATGCTTGATTTAGTAATCAATTTGTGGAAATACCTAAAACAAGTGGTAATAAAAATTGTCATAAATGTAAAAGTTGTAACATATTGAGACAAAGATTAATGAGCATTCAATAAATTGGTAGTAAGAAGTGACACATTGAGTATAAGAACATTTTAAAATTGATTTTATGAGGACACAAATTAACTGAATAACTGAGAGTTAAAAAAAAAAAAGTAGTGCAGGTTCCATGATCATTAGACTTGCTACTCTTTTTTAAATAAGCAACACAGTATGAAAAATGCCAGACTTAATCCCGCAAGAAATTTCCTGTGTAATTAGGAGGCAAAGAATATTGTGATTAGAATGTATCCTTGTATAATAAATTACCGTTGTCAAAATATAGCTGGAAACAAACATTATTCTGAAGATTATGAAAGTAGTATATTTTCCATGCAATTTAGTGCATGTGATCAGTTTGTCAGCAGGATTTAAGCATCAGATTTTTACACTGCAGTGCAGCATTGACAAAGTGACATTCCTCCACTGTCTAATAGAAAATGGTATATTGGATTAACTTTCTTGACTTTGTTTTGTAGCTTTCTTTTTAAAAATTTTTTTTTTATTTTTTTTTAAAGATTTTATTTATGTGCGAGAGAGAGAATGAGAGACAGAGAGCATGAGAGGGAGGAGGGTCAGAGGGAGAAGCAGACTCCCCGCCGAGCAGGGAGCCGATGCAGGGCTTGATCCCGGGACTCCGGGATCATGACCTGAGCCGAAGGCAGTCGCCTAACCAACTGAGCCACCCAGGTGCCCTGTTTTGTAGCTTTCAATAAGAAGCTGTTTATATGCATTAAATTAAATTAAAAACAAGTTACTGTTTTAAGGTTAAATTTGCAGCATGCTAAGATTATATGTGCTATATATATCAAATAAGTGTTTCATATGCTTTTGGGAGATGGAGTGGGGCTGTAGAACTGTTGGTCAAGATGAAGGAATTCATGGAACCCCTACCCCAGCAAAACCAAATCGCTCAATGTGGGACCTAGATAACACTGTAAAGATCATTTCCTTGAATTATCCGATTTTGGGTTTTCTCTACTACTACCACAATGCACCCTGTGTCTTATTCTGTTTGGGCTGCTATAACAAAGTACCACAGAGTGGATGACTTCTAAATAACAGATATTTATTTCTCACAGTTCTATAGGCTGAAGTCCAAGATCAGGGTTTCAGCGTGGTCAGGTTCTATAAGGGCCCTTTTCTGGGTTACAAACTGCCACTTCTCCCTGTATCCTCATAGGGTGCAAAGAGTAAGAGGAGCAGTAAGTTCCCAGGGACTATTATAAGGACACTAATCCCGTTGGGGCCCCACTCTCATGACTTCAGCTCGGCCTAATTACCTCCCAAAGACCGCTCCTAGTGGAGGCTAGTATATCAACATATGCCTTTGGTGGGGACACAGTTTAGTCCATTACACCCTGCAGCTAGGAATAGTCTCGCAACTTCAAGGCTTTTCTTGTGATCATTTGGGGAAAAACAGAGTGATATTGGCACAGGAATCCTGGTTAGGCAGCTAGCACATCAGACAGCTTGTATTCAAATCCTCAGCCTCCATATTTTAGATTTCTCATTTGGGGAAAGTTACTTAACATCTCTGTGTCCCATTTTTCACACTTGTAAAATGCGGAAAAAAATCAATATGTCAAGGGTTGTGAGTATTAAATCGAACGAGGTAATAATATATGTCAAATCATGATAGCAGTGCCTGGCAAGCTGTAAGTGACATAGTGGTTTACAATAATTGTTTTAATAAGAAGGGAGTGAGTGTGTTCTGTGGGCTGTTTGAATGTATTGCTGGTGATCAATAGGAAAGTGCCACGTTTTGGAGCATAGTCAGCGTCTTCCCCCGCTGCTCTAAGACTAGATTCTTCCCACAAGGTAGAAACTTCTGGTGCTATTGGCAGCCTCAGTTCTGTGTTGTCCCCACAAATGCTTAAGGCAGCTAATGTGAAGCCTGCTGTGGTTGCCTACAGCATGCTGAGACCATGCTCCTGTTTAGGGTTTTAGGCTGAGTCACTCCATGGGAAACATTTCCATTGATATGTGGGAGAGAGCCGTATAATTTTCTTTCCCACTCTTTATATAAAGTCATCCAAACTGTTGTTACGAGATAGAGAGCTCTCGCTCCTGCCGTGTAGAGAATTGAGCTTATCACATTATTAGTTTGCCAGGGCTTCCTGCTGTGGTTTCACGGCATAGCAAAGGGTTAAGATACTCCAGGTCTTTTCATGGATGACAATATTGTCTTTGTAAAATCTACATGCTATTTCCAAGTGATTCATTATCTGCCCACATATTGTCACTTAGGATTAACTTTTTATTTGTTATATATAAAGTGTGTTATAGAGCATGCCAATTATTTTTGAAAAATACTGTGTTATCACCATGGGAGCACTTCTAAATTTTCATAAATTTTATGCTGTTTATAGCAGCTGGCATTGTGGAGAGGTGCAAAATAATGATGAACGTGTTCTTTTCAATAAGGACCAGTATGCCTAATGTTTGGCCCTACTGTACAGTTTCTCCTTGGAGAGAGGCACGTGGCCTGGCTTAGTGGAAAGAGCACAAGCTTTGCAGGCAGACTAATATTTGATAGTGTTGAGCCCCAGCCCCAGCACCGTTCTGTACTCTGAGTGGTGTGACCTTTATTTAGAATGTTACATGGACTACTTGGGCCTCAGCTTTGACACCTGGAAAAGTAGAATCCACCTCAACGTATTGTTGTAGGATTTAATGAGACAGTAAACATCATCATAACAAATAATAGATTTTTAGTGCCCTAATCTAAACAATGTACAAATATTAACTCATTTAATACAACACACGTCAGAGGGAGGCAAATGATCTATCTCTTCCAGGCAGATTACCCAGCACATAGCAATGGCGCAATAAATGATGAAGATCAAAACGGTAATAATTCATTTATGTTTCTTATGAAGATCAGTATGTCAATAAATGGGTTATTAATCATGTTTCCAAAATAGGGAAAGCTGGACTCTGGGGTTTAGGTCCTCACACCTCCACCAGCCATAGCCATCTCTCAAAGGTTTTTATATACAGGACAAAGCAGAGAGGCAAAGCTGCTAACTATGGTTTTGGCCTCAAAATGTCTCTCTGGTCTCTTACCGTGGTAGATTGGACTGGATCATGTGCGAACGTCAGCAAAGCTCTACCTAAAACAGAGGCAGATTCCAGTATTCCTCCTGCATTCATTCTGCTGGTGCCTGGAACCTCCCTCACTCTTCCTTTATGAAAAGCATGGGAGGAGAAAGAGATGAGAAGAAAACCGTGAAACAATTGTAATAGAAATATGGTAAAGCCCTTTTCCATTTTAAGTAGCCTTACTCTCATGAGAAACTCTACCCTCTAGCATGATGATCTAATGTGTCTCTTTTTGCTTGATCCATACAAGGTGGGACAAAGAGGGACAAAGAGAATGGAGGGAAAGAGACTTGACCTCTTCCCCTGTGGGCATTCAATTTATTGTTAAGCAAATTTAGGTCACATATTAGCCCTCTTTCTAATTTGTCATGATGCAGTTTGCTTTTGATTTTGGCCTCTGCCCTGTATTAGATTGGCTCTATTTTGGGAGGCCAAACCATTTAATGATAATTACTTTTTTTGCATAAGACAAAAGAATAAATGACACAGGGTCATTTAGCAGAGTGACTGGGAGCGCGTAATTTGGTATTTTATAAAATGAGGCGAGTTCTAGTGCTGTGCTCGGTCTCCTCACCCATGTCCTGGGATTGTGATGATGGTTACATGTGAAAATGCCCGTAAATGCTCAGAACTCAATATGTTATTGTTATGACGATGATCATGATGGTGATAAATGAAGTAGTTTAATATCAGAAGAGAGCTTTTTTTAGGCCTATTCATTTATACTACTTATGTGAAAAGTTTTGACTTTGCCCTGATACTTGGTCTGAAATTGGAATCAGCAACTCTATTTTAGATAATACATGTCTCTCATTTCCGACCCTGTTTCTTCTGATTCACATTGATTAACTCAGCAGTTCCTGGCTTTGACCCAGATTTTATTTCTGGAATGTATGTTGGCTGCATAATCTCTTTTGCCTCATTTCTGGCTCTGTTTCCTATTTGTTGTACTGTTTCAGACTGATTTTTTCCTTGGTAGCTTCTCTGGGTACATATATGTCTTAAATCTTTTTTTTTCTTTAAAGATTTTATTTATTTGAGAGAGAGAGAGAGAATGAAAGATATAGAGAGACAGCATGAGATGGGGGAGGGTCAGAGGGAGAAGCAGACTCCCCGCCGAGGAGGTAGCCCGATGTGGGACTCGATCCTGGAACTCCAGGATCATGACCTGAGCCGAAGGCAGGCGCTTAACCAACTGAGCCAACCAGGCCCCCATCTTAAATCTTTTAATACAGGAAATTTGCAATGGTAAAAGAAAGTAATATCTATGAATGTCTAAAATCCAGTATTTTAGTGTCCTAAAGACAAATCTCCAATAATTTTTTTAAACATCTATTTTTCCAACTTGTCAAACTTGCCAAAAAAAAAAAAAAACAGTAACTCAAAAACAGTTCTTTTAAGGCTTACGTTCAAACAAACTTTAATATTGAAGTTAGGACTTCTATGAAGTATTGGTCGAGGTGGGCCAAATTGTTACGACTGAAAAATTCACAAAATCTCAGTGGCTTAATGAAATAGGAGCTGATTTCTTGATCATATTTTATTTCCAAATCTGAGTCAGCAAATGGTTAATTTCACTTTGTCCTCGATCAAGTCCCAGTTAGATGGAACAGTCGTCAACTTAAAAAATTGGCAGATGCTATGGCAGAGACAAACAGAGAGCTTGAGAATCGGGTGTTGGCTCTTAAGCCTTCTCTCTGGCAATGATATGCTTAGATTTATTTTGCCTAAGCAATCCACATGAATACATCTAATTCCAAGTGAGCAGAGAAATGCCTTATTTTTGTCTGCCCACTGTCAGGGGAGCACTAAAATATTTGGTGAAAACTACTAATGTAGCCAGTATCACACAAATAAAATGGAACCTACCATTGACTTTGGAACCTTAATCATCTCTTTAAGCTTCAGTTTTCCTATAAAATGAGGATGATAATCCCCATCAAAAAATAACAACTATTATTTTATCACTAACATTAATATGATATATTCATAACAAAATTTATCACTAAGAATCATGCATATTGAATTCTGTACTTCATCCTTAACTCAGTTATAAAGGTTGTTATTTGCCGAAAGTTTCCTTCATCATCACCTTCCCCATTATAGCAGAAGTGCTATACACACACAGAGATGCGAGTACACAGACTAGAGGGACTTAATTTTACTCAGTGGTCGTTATTCAGCCAACAGTACTTAGAACCTTTTATTCTTTATTACGTTTGGCTTTGGTTAATACAGAAATAAATATTTTGGTGCTTTCAGTCAAAGAGCCTAGTATATTCAGAGAGACAAATAATGTGGCAGATGATGATAAAGCAATTAAATACATTCTCTGAATGTTATATATACAAGACATTTTATTGAGATATAGTTAACTATAAGATTGTTTTAATTTTAGGTGTACAACATAATGATTTAAGATGTATTGCAAAATGATCACCATGATAAGTTAAGTTAACATCTGTTACCACACAGTTACAATTTTTTTTTTTTTTATGGTGAGAACCTTTAAGATCTACTCTCTTAGCAACTTCCAAATAACACAATATGGTATTTTTTTTTTAAGATTTTATTTATTTATTTGAGAGAGAGAATGAGATAGAGAGCATGAGGGGGGGAGGGTCAGAGAGAGAGGCAGACACCCTGCTGAGCAGGGAGCCCGACGTGGGACTCGATCCTGGGACTCCAGGATCATGACCTGAGCTGAAAGCAGTCGCTTAACCAACTGAGCCACCCGGGCGCCCCCACAATATGGTATTATTAACTGTAGTCACCATACTGTACATTATGTTCCCAGGACTTACTTATAATTGGAAGTTTATACCTTTTGACCTCCTTCACTCATTTCACCAAACCCACATACCCTACCCTTATCCTCGGGCAACCATCGGTCTGTTTTCTAGATCTGCAAGTTCAGGCTTTTTAAGATTCCACATATAAGTGAGATCATACTGCATTTGTCTTTCATGTCTGACATTTTTTCACTTAGCATAATGCCTCAAAGTCCACATATGTTGTCACAAACAGCTGGATGTCCTTTCTCATGGCTGAATAATATCCGTGTGTGTGTGTGTGTGTGTGTGTGTGTGTGTGTAACACATTTTCTTTATTCATTTGTCTGTGGATACTTAGATTGTTTCTGTGTCTTGGCTATTGTAAATAATACTGCAACAAACATGGGGGTGCAAATATCTTTCTGAGTTAGGGTTTTCATTTCCTTTGGCTATAGTCCCAGAAGTGGGATTGCTAGATCATATGGTGGTTCTATATTTAATTTTTTGAGGGACCTCCATGCTCTTTTTCATAGTAGTTGTACCGATTTACATTTCTACCAACACTGTACAAAGTTTCCCTTTTTTCACATCTTCTCCAGCACTTATATATTGTCTTTTTGATAATAGCCATTTTAACAGGTGTGCAATGATATCTCATTGTATTTTGATTGGCATTTCTCTGATGTTTACTGATATTGAGCACCTTCTTATGTACTTATTGGTATGTGACCTGCAAATATGCCTCTTACTCACACAGCCAGGGAATTTTCCTCTTCCATCTCTTCTTTGTGCCCTGGGAGGGGGTAGTAGTTAAGAATGAATTCTATTTGCTATGGACCAGTGGGACCTGCAAACATAAGCCCTGCTTGCCACCAGAGCCAGATGATCAAGGGATGAATCCCCTGGGCAGCAGCTGCAAAAGCCCGGTACCCGATATGTGTACCAGTTCCTTTCCAGTTGATATAGACAACTTGGAATGAGCCAGAGGGGGAGCGCTAGCTTCCCTATGTCTTGGGGTATATTGCATTAGGTCCTTTAGATATGTGTTAAATTAGAAGATTGCCCCTCAGGCCACAGCCTTTTTTTTTTTTTTTTTTGTCTTCCAGTTTTATTGAGAAGTAATTGACATATGTCACTGTTTAAGTTAGAGGCACACATACATTGTGAAATGATTACAATAGGTTCAGCTAACATCCGTCTTCTCTTATAGATAAAATAAAACAGAAAAAAAGAGAAAAAAGTGGTCTTCTTGTGATGAGAACTCTTAGGATTTACTCTTTTAACATTCTTATGTATCATACAGCAATGTTAGCTATGGTCATCATGTTATACATACATCCCTAGCATTTATTTATCTTAAAAGGGGAAGTTTGTACTTTTTGATCACCTTCCTCCAACACCCCTGTCCCATGAGCCTCCACCTTTGGTAACCACAAGCTTATCTCTTTTTCTATGAGGTTTTTTTTTTTTTTTTTTAGATTCCACATGTAGGTGAGGTCATATGGTGTTTGTCTTTATCTGACTTATTTCACTTAGCATAATGCCTTCAAATTCCACCCATGGATTCTTTTTTTTTTAATTTTAATTTTTTTATTGTTATGTTAGTCACCATACATTACATCATTAGTTTTAGATGTAGTGTTCCATGATTCATTGTTTGTGCATAACACCCAGTGCTCCATGCAAAATGTGCCCTCTTTAATACCCATCACCAGTCTAACCCATCCCCCCACCTCCCTCCCCTCTAGAACCCTCGGTTTGTTTTTCAGAGTCCATCGTCTCTCATGGTTCGTGTCCCGCTCCGATTTCCCCCTCTTCATTCTTCCCCTCCTGCTATCTTCTTTTTTTTTTTTTCTTAACGTATGTTGCATTATTTGTTTCAGAGGTACAGATCTGAGATTCAACAGTCTTGCACAATTCACAGCGCTTACCAGAGCACATACCCTCCCCAGTGTCTATCACCCTATCACCCCATTCCTCCCACCCCACCCCCCACTCCAGCAACCCTCAGTTTGTTTCCTGAGATTAAGAATTCCTCATATCAGTGAGGTCATATGATACATGTCTTTCTCTGATCGACTTATTTCGCTCAGCATAACACCCTCCAGTTCCATCCACATCGTTGCAAATGGCAAGATCTCATTCCTTTTGATGGCTGCATAATATTCCATTGTATATATATACACCACATCTTCTTTATCCATTCATCTGTTGATGGACATCTTGGCTATGTCCACAGTTTGGCTATTGTGGACATTGCTGCTATAAACATCGGGGTGCACGTACCCCTTCGGATCCCTACATTTGTATCTTTGGTGTAAATACCCAGTAGTGCAATTGCTGGATCGTAGGGTAGCTCTATTTTCAACTTTTTGAGGCACCTCCATACTGTTTTCCAGAGTGGCTGCACCAGCTTGCATTCCCACCAGTGTGTAGGACGGTTCCCCTTTCTCCGCATCCCCGCCAACATCTGTCGTTTCCTGACTTGTTAATTTTAGCCATTCTGACTGGTGTGAGGTGGTATCTCATTGAGGGTTTGATTTGGATTTCCGTGATGCCGAGCAATGTTGAGCACTTTTTCATGTGTCTGTTGGCCATTTGGATGTCTTCTTTGGAAAAATGTCTGTTCATGTCTTCTGCCCATTTCTTGATTGGATTCTTTGTTCTTTGGGTGTTGAGTTTGATAAGTTCTTTATAGATTTTGGATACTAGCCCTTTATCTGATATGTCATTTGCAAATATCTTCTCCCATTCTGCCGGTTGTCTTTTGGTTTTGTTGACTGTTTCCTTTGCTTTGCAAAAGCTTTTTATCTTGATGAAGTCCCAATAGTTCATTTTTGCCCTTGCTTCCCTTGCCTTTGGAGATGTTCCTAGGAAGAAGTTGCTGCAACTGAGGTCGAAGAGGCTGTTGCCTGTGTTCGCCTTTAGGATTTTGATGGACTCCTGTCTCATATTTAGGTCTTTCAACCATTTTGAGTCTATTTTTGTGTGTGGTGTAAGGAAATGGTCCCGTTTCATTCTTCTGCATGTGGCTGTCCAATTTTCCCAACACCATTTGTTGAAGAGACTGTCTTTTTTCCATTGGACATTCTTTCCTGCTTTGTCGAAGATGAGTTGACCATAGAGTTGAGGGTCCATTTCTGGGCTCTCTATTCTGTTCCATTGATCTATGTGTCTGTTTTTGTGCCAGTACCATACTGTCTTGATGATGACAGCCTTGTAATAGAGCTGGAAGTCCGGAATTGTGATGCCACCAGCTTTGCTTTTCTTTTTCAACATTCCTCTGGCTATTCGGGGTCTTTTCTGGTTCCATACAAATTTTAGGATTATTTGTTCCATTTCTTTGAAAAAAGTGGATGGTATTTTGATGGGGATTGCATTGAATGTCTAGATAGCTCTAGGTAGCATTGACATCTTCACAATATTTGTTCTTCCAATCCATGAGCGTGGAACGTTTTTCCATTTCTTTGTGTCTTCCTCAATTTCTTTCATGAGTATTTTATAGTTTTCTGAGTACAGATTCTTTGCCTCTTTGGTTAGATTTATTCCTAGGTATCTTACGGTTTTGGGTGCAATTGTAAATGGGATCAACTCCTTAATTTCTCCTTCTTCTGTCTTGTTGTTGGTGTATAAGAATGCCACTGATTTCTGTGCATTGATTTTATATCCTGCCACATTACTGAATTCCTGTATGAGATCTAGCAGTTTTGGGATGGAATCTTTTGGGTTTTCCACATAAAGTATCATATCATCTGCAAAGAGTGAGAGTTTGACTTCTTCTTTGCCAATTTGGATGCCTTTGATTTCTTTTTTTTGTCTGATTGCTGTGGCTAGGACTTCCAATACTATGTTGAATAGCAGTGGTGGATAGTGGACATCCCTGCCACGTTCCTGACCTTAGGGGGAAAGCTCTCAGTTTTTCCCCATTGAGAATGATATTCGCTGTAGGTTTTTCATAGATGGCTTTTATGATATTGAGGTATGTACCCTCTATGCCTATACTCTGAAGAGTTTTGATCAAGAAAGGATGCTGTACTTTGTCACATGCTTTTTCTGCATCTATTGAGAGGATCATATGGTTCTTGTTCTTTCTTTTGTTAATGTATTGTATCACGTTGATTGATTTGCAGATGTTGAACCAACTTTGCAGCCCAGGGATACATCCCACTTGGTCATTCCACCCATGGATTCTTCATCACAATGGATTTCTTCATTTTTTAATGACTGAATAATAGCACTATACACAAACATACATACACACACACACACCTTATTTATCCATACATCTATCAAAGGATACTTAGGTTATTTCCATGTCTTGGCTATTGTAAATAATGCTCCTGTAAACATGAGCATGCAGATATGTTTTTGAGTTAGGGTTTTCATTTCCTTTGGCTAAACTCCCAGAAGTGGAATTGCTGGATCATATGTTAGTTCTATTTTTCATTTTTTGAGCATCCTCTATACTGTTTTCCATAGTGGCTGCACCAATTTACATTCCCACCAACAGTGCATGGGGGTTCATTTTTCTTTGCATCCACACCAGCACTTGTTACCTCTTATCTTTTTGATGGTGGCTATTCTAACAGGCATGAGGTAATATCTCACTGTGATTTTAATTTCCATTTTCTCAGTGACTAGTGATGTTGAGCATCTTCTCATGTACCTGTAGGCCATTGATATATCTTTGGAGAAATGCCAATTCATGTCCTTTGCCCATTTTTAAATTGGGTTATTTGTGGTTTTGCTATTGAGTTGTATGAGTTCTTTATAGATTTTGATTATTACACCTTATCAGATATATGGTTTGCAAATATTTTTCCCCATTCCATGGATTTTTTTCATGTCACTGGTGGTTTATTTTTCTTTTTTTTTCCTTTTTAAAATTTTTAAATTAAATTGTAGTTAGTTAACATACAGTGCAATATTTGTTTCAGGAATAGAATTCAGTGATTCATCACTTACATATAACACCCAATATTCATCACAACAAGTGCTCTCCTAATACCCATCACCCATCTAGCCCATCCCCCACCCACCTCTCTCCATCGATGCTAAGTTTGTTCTCTACCTTTAAGAGTCTCTTATGGTTTGTTTCCCTTTCTTTTCCTTTTTTTTTATGGTTTATTTTTATTTGTAGAGCCCTATTACTTTGATATAGACCTATTTGTTTTTTATTTTGTTGCTTGTGCTTTAGGACTCATATCTAAAAAATTATTACAAGACCCATATCAAGGAGCTTTATTTCCCCCTGTTTTCTTCTAGGAGTTTCATGCCTTCAGGTCTTACTTTTAAGTCCTTAATCCATTTTGTATTAATTTTTGTGAGTGGTGTTGTTATGGGTCCAGTTTCATTTTTTACATGTGAATATCCAATTATCCCAGCATTATTTATTAAAAAAATTGTCTTTTCCTCATTGAGTGGTCTTGCCTTCCTTGTCAAATATTAGTTGACTTTATACACTGGGTTTATTTTTGGACTCTTGATACTGTTCCATTGGTCTATTTGTCTGTTTTTATGTCATTACCATACTGTTTTGATGACCATAACTTTATAGTATAGCTCAAAATCAGGAAGTGTGATACCTCCTGTTTTGTCTCGGGATTTCTTTAGCTATTCAGGGTCTTTGTCATTCCTTATACATTTTAGGAGTGTTTTTCTACTTCTATAAAAAATGCCATTGGAATCTTGATAGGCAATTACATTGAATCTATAAATAGATTTTGGTAGTGTTGACATTTTGACAGTAATCTTCCCATCCATACACACTGGATACCTTTTCATTTATGTGTGTCTCCTTTGATTTCTTTTATGAGTTTCCTACAGTTTTCAGAGTAGAGATTGTTTACCTCTTTAGTTAAATTTAATCCTAAGTATTTTATTGTTTCAATGCCATTGTAAATGGGATCGATTTCTTTATTTCCTTTTTCAGAAAATTTATTTTTAATAGACCACAGCTTTTAAGATAAGCAAATAGGCCTTTTTCATGGACAGACTGAACACTTTAGTCTGCTGCCTCTGTGCTGGACCTGGGGCTTAGCTCCATTGAGTTTGGGCGAGTATGTTAAGAACTGTTTCTTGGGGTGCCTGGGTGGCTCAGTCACTTAAGTGTCTACCTTCAGCTCAGGTCATGATCTCAGGGTTCTGGTATTGAGTCTTGCATCAGGCTCCTTGCTCAGTGGGGTGTCTGCTTCTCTCCCTCCCTCTGCCTGCTGCTACTCCTTCTTGTGCTCTCTCAATCTCTCTCTCTGAGAAATAAATAAATAAAATTAAAAAAAAAAAAAAGAACTGTTTCTTAGTTCCCTATAGCCTGTTTCCTGGACACCAGCACTGTTGGCTTTCAAAGCTAGATGTTTTGGGGGTTCATTTCTCAGAAGGAGGTAATAAGATTTGGGAAACCAGATGTGGGGTTCAACGTCTCATGTTCAACCTCCTTCAGCTCCTCAGGCTTAAGCTGGCAGTTTTGTTTCCTTCTGATTCTCTGTTACCATGATGGGGGTAGGGTTTATGGCGAGATTGTGTCTTAGTCCCTTCTGCCTGTTTCAGTGTGGGTTTTCTCATTTGCCTGATGTATCAAAGTCATTCTAGCTTATGGATTTCTTTCATACGGAATTGTTCTATATGTAACTGTGGATTTGGTGTGTCCATGGGTGGAGGTGAGTTCAGGAGCCTCTTACATTGCCATCTTGATTCGAAGTCTGTGCAAGACACTTGGAGAGCTTTTAATTCTGCTTCCAGTGGATAGGAGTTGAGAGGGGAATGGTATTTTAATTTTAATTGAAAGTATTAGATAGGGATAAGAAAAGTAGGGAAATTCCAAGCAGTTATCAGAACATGTGCTGAGGCATGATGTACTGTGACACATTAGCGGATAGTTGGAAGTGTGTGTTGGTGTATGTACATATTTTTGTAGGAACATGTATGATGTGTGTACATCCACATGCATTAAAGTTCTTAAGACAAGGCTGATCAGCAATAGTCATAAAAGATGGGTCTGTGAATGCCATAATAAAGCATTGTCTATTAACATATACTTATTGGGAGACATTGAAGATAGTAGTAGAAAGGATAGTGGAATTATAAGATTTTAATTTCAGAAAGAAATATGTATAGAATAACTTCTTGATTAAAGGGAGACTAAAAACAATTAGGAGAATATTTTTCTAGTACAAGTTGTTGAATACACAGGGTTAAATGAAGTTTAAGGTATTGTTAATGGAGAGGTAATTACATATTAGGGAGAGTATCTAGAGGTAGAATAAATCAGGTACAATCACCATTGGAGTATGAGGACTAAGGAAGGAGGATGGGATACTCCAGCTTGGGAACAGTGTGGTTTTCTTAATCCAGGAAAGGAATACAAAGAAAAAACAAGATAATTAATTAATTAATACAGGTTTAGAGAGAAATGGCTTGATTTTGGACATTTTGAACCATAGTTTTCTATCCATCTAATGATTGAAGATATTAATTCGATTCTTTGGCATACAGATCTGGAGCTCAAGAAAGAAATCAGAACTGGAGTTATAGAATGGTTGTGCTTTTGCATTGTGGGTGGTAATCATACAATGAGAATAGATTAGGTGACCCAGTGGAAGAAAATTGAGCAAGGAGAGAAGGATGGAGAAGGAGTGCTAGAGATCATTGTGTTTATAAGGCAGTTAGAAGATGAGATATCTGTGAAAACAATTGGAATATAGTACCTAGAAAGGAAGGAGGAAATAAGTGAATTAGACTAGTATTCTACAATCTAAAGAAAAGTGTTTTCAGAAGGTGAGATGTAACTTAATAACCAAAATGTGCCCAGAATTTTCATCATTCACAGTGTTACTGGTGATTTTAACAAAGATTTTTTTTTTTCTTAGAATAGTAAATGCAGTGGGATGAGTGAGAGAGAGACAGAGAGAATACATATATACTATTTTTTTAATAGAATCTGAGCCATTAAAAGAAAGAGAAAAAATTATGGCTAAAATGAATACAGTAAAGAGAAAGATTTTGTTCTTTCACATAGGAGAGAAGACATGTTCATAGGGGCAAAAAGGGCATCATATAAAGGGAATAACTTGTGATGAAAGATTCTGAACTTATGGCCAAATCTTAATTTTTGTTTGGTTTTATTCAGTTTTCTGAAGTTCACCTCTGCTCTTTATTTTTTTTTAACATATTAGTTTTAGCCTTTAACAAGTTACATAATCTTTCTAAACTTTAATTTTCTCAACTGTGTAATTAAGAAAATAATAAAGCTATCTCACAAGATCGCTGTAAGACTCAAATAAAATAATATGTGTGGCAATGCTTTGTAAACTGCAAACCACCATATGTAAGTTAATTACTGCTTTCATTGTAGTTACCATTAGAATATTCTGAGTTATCTTTATACTATTTCTTTTCTTCTTCTGCAGTACAATATCTCTGCTTATCACATTATAATTTCACTGTTTATTAAATTTTACAGTTTGCTTCGATGGATTATATGAGAAAAACCCACCTGCTCATTGTGCCCCAATTTTTTCACTTTTACCTATTGTGGGGGAGAACATTGCCAAGATTGTACCCCACTCACAATGTAGCAATTTAGTTTGCTGCAGATTTATGATGCTAGAAGACATGATACTCCTGGAGCATAGGAAAAGGACATTATTAACCATGTCACAACAGACAGCATTCACCTCATGTTTTCACTGTCATCTCCACTTTAGTTATCATGGGGAAACATGAAAAGGCCAGGTGACCTCTGTACAAACAGTGAGTTGAGTTACAGGAGAGGAATCCTAAGTTTAGGGAACCTGAATCTTTTATGATGGATGGGAAATAAAGTTGCCTTTTGCTCAAGAGAAGGTCACAATCTATGTCTCCCAAGGGTTTTCACTACAAAAATATCTGTGAAATGATGGTCTGGAATAAAAGTCATCTCTGTTTGTTAAGACCTGCAGAAACATGAAAGAAACACTGAGAATTATTCCCCGGTAAACATAAGCTTATGATAGTCATTACCACCATAATCAGTTCCAGAGGTTGATGAAAATACATTTTCCTATCAGGTTGCCTTTTAGTTTATATAAAGTAGCCTTATATTTGGGCCCAGAGTCTCTTTGTCTTCATCTCTGACCCTCTTTCTTTCCCTTTACTCTACTTCTCTGTTTTCAGGTTCATCCTATCTGTGAACATTTTCAAGCTACAGGTAGACTCACCACTTCTCTGTATTCATCAAGAAAGGTTGAAAGGGAATCCATTTAGTTGCTAGTATTTTAGAGCCTAGCCATTAAAAATAGGCTTAATTCTTCCATTTTATCAAAGAAGTAAACCTCTTAAAACACAGACATATTCCTCCCTCCCCCACACACACATACACACACACATCTTTTTCTTGCAAATGGCATGGAGGAAAATTTTTCTTATATGTTTTAATGTTCTTTTAGCTAGCCTAAGAATTAAATTGACAATGAGACCAATTAACAGGAGAAAAAACCCCAAAGTTTAATTACATGCACATAAAGGCCCAATAATAAAATTGAAACCTAAAGAAACCACCAAAGCTATCAGAGGGGAGGTGGGTTGGGATATGCATTAAATAGGTATGGGGATTAAGAAGTGCGCTTGTGATGAACATTGAGTGTTGTATGGAAGTGTTCAATCACTATATTGTACAACTGCAACTAATATTACACTGTATGTTAACTAACTAGAATTTGAATGAAAACTTAAAAGAAAGGACCAAAGCAGGCAGTTTTTATACTTTTTAGACAAAGAAACATAAATATGTGAGACTTGACAAGACAAAGAAAACTTATATTTGGGAGCTTTAATTAGTAAGGAATTCTGAACAGGATTTGGGCTGGAGTATTTAGTAAAAGTAACAAAGTTTGTTTACATAGTCTTCTCAGCTCTCAATTCCCTAACTCTGGTGCTAAGAATGTCTCTTTACCTCCTGGTACAGGGAGGATATCGTTCATGTGGGAGATTTATTTCCTGCTTTCTAGAGAAAAAGATGGGTCAGAGTGTTTTTCTTGCCCTGACTCTTTCTTAAGTAACTTTAATGTAGCATAATCAATATGCCAAAGGGTCATATTTTGGGGCAGGCTGCCCTGGGCCCTCACACAAGTATCAATCACCATTAACTTATTTTTTAGTGCTTTATTGTTGAATGAAAACAGAAAGGAAGGATTTGGGGGGAAAGGGACACATAGACTAGATAGTCTCTCCTTTTGCTGAATGGTTTGAGACCTTGGAATTGAATAAATGTTGAAGATGCAATTGACTTTCTGCCCGATGTCGTAAGTGCCTTTGAAGCAGAATGTGTTACTATTTGAGCTGCTATAGCTGCCAAATGATAAGTGACTTCTAGACCATTTTTAAGCTTAGTTTTTTACCAGATTGTGATAATCCACTGTTCCTTGAAACTTACCCTCAAACTGAAGTCAGTGGAGAACAAAGACTCTTACATTAAAAATCAAGAGAAGAGCAAAATGATGGTAGCTGCAGCTTTGACTTGGACAGGAGAGTCTCCCAGTTGTTTACAAAATTCTGCCAACTATAGCTGGTTTGTAGTTTCCCCATGGATATCAGAGATTAGTCATTTTTTTTCCTGACAAATGAGTCTTTCTCTAGAAATTAACTCGTAAAAGCTCTGCCTTAGTTAGAAGGTATTCAAGGAATGTAGTCTATAATGAATCCCACAGATTCATAGAACAGAGGATACATTCTGATTATTGGTAAAATGTGATTTGATGTGACTACTAAATAGTCTATTACCAATATCAGGTTAACTGGCTATGATGGAAAATAAAATCAATGCATAAAATTTTTTAAAAACTTAAGAGTCAGAATTATTCTAAGTATTTTGAAATATTTCGGAAAGGGCACATTTTCCCTTCTACCTCCTTCATACTCACTTCACCAGTGCCAGAATTAAAAAAAAAAAAAAAACATTTTAACATATTGGACTCTTTGGGATCACAAAAACTGTACCCTAATGATGTCCAGTCTCTTCTCTTTTCCTAGGTATGAAAGACTTCAGGTATTGCTCTCAGCAGCTCTGGGAGGTATTTCTAAAACAGCAATAACTGCTTCCACAGAGCATTTATCTGGAAATACTATATGGAAGTCCTTCATGTAATGATAGTTTCTGCCATTTCCAAAGTTGCTTTCTGAAGGTACCTTGTAAAATTCTTCCTTTTCCCACAAACAGCTGCCATGATCATTATATTGAGTTCTGTGGTAATTTTCCTTTTGTTGCCTTGTCTCCTGGTATGATCAAAAAGCATAGAGCTGAGAAATAAAATATTAACTTAAGAATTTCTTAATGTAATCCCTTAGAGATTCATCTTGGATAAATAGATGTTCCTAAAATAATCACTGATAACATTCCATGTGTCCTGTAATTGCTCCACTGTTCCTGATCCACATTCTATATAAAATGAGAAAACCCTTCCTCCTATCTTATAGTTTCCCTGTCATCCATTCTTTCAGGTCCTTGGGTATCTGAAAACTTACAGTGTCAAAAAAGTTTATACTTTGTGTGCGGCTCCTTTCATCATGGCCTGTAGGCTGAGACATTTAGAAATACTCTCATGATGCTTTTGACTTCTATCTGACCAAGCAAGTTGGAACAAAGACATGCAAGGAAAGCATGGTAAAATGCTAGTCCATCTCTCCCAAATTACATAAAGAATAAGTCTATACCTAAAAGAGATTGGAATTGCAACATTAGTCTGGTTACAAGTGCTGGATCCATATGCACCATTTTTCTGACTTCCTTAGTCTCTCCTGGCAACTTCAAGAGCTGCATGCTGTAGCCAGCCCAGGTAACTTTGTACATTCAGACCATGGGGAGTTATGTCAATAGTCTTTCTAGGGAATTGTGCACAGTAATATCCAGAGATGGACTAAGTAATAATTAATGCACTCCCCCCAGACTGCATTAGTAGCAGTAGGTAGGGTGTCCTTTTGAGTGGAATCCCATAGCTCATTCATGACACCACCTCTACTCATAAAACTGAGGATTGGAAGTCCTCATTCAAATGATCTAAAATGTCCACCAACATCTTAGCTTTCTATCAGATATATTTTCTTGAGTTAGTATATGATCTTTGCGTCTTCAACTATTTCTAATTTTTTTCCTGGTTCTCCATAATCTCTGATTTCTCTTGACCCTCCTTGAACTAAAACTAGAAGGATTCTCAGATACCTTGGGGAGATTGATGGCTGGCAAAACTTGGCACTGGGCCATATATTGCTCCTATCAGGTGTTTGAGTCTGAATGGGCCGTCTTTGCCTAAACCCTCCATTCTAGCATCTTTTGTAAAAACTTTCTAGTACTTCACAAAATTGCCTATATTTTGTCTTCTTTTCTCCAGATAAGAACTTAGCATATATATCTTGGCACTTCCTAATGGAATGATTTACTTTCTAAAATACTATTAGCACAGAACTCAGCACAGAGGTACTACAACTTTATCCACATTTTTCCAGATTCTCCACCACAAGCTACTTTGAAAATGGTATTTTAACTTTCTCATATTTTGTATTTCAGAGTTCATTTTTCTGTTTTATAACTATGACTTCTTCAATTGACAGTTCAAAGTGCCTTTCCCTGGAACTTTTCTAACAGTCTCTCAAGTATTTTGAAATTTAGTGTCTAATGATATCTTGCAGAAGCTGTGTAACTCATCTGTTATTATCCACACACGGTCTCTGTGTGGAGGGCTAAGATGTGATGTAGACTCCCTAAGCTATACCGTATTCCCCATGGGGCTTTATTCTCTATAAAGAATCCCCAACTTTCTTTCTAAACATTGTATAATAAATAGGAGATAAGTCATTCTGTAGCAGGCCCTTTTACTGAATGCTTTCTGCAGGAAATTTCTTTGAGGGAACATTTTGATAAAGACACATAATGTAGCTTGGTCCTGCTTTTAGTAGAAACACTATTGTCAAATCTTATCTTTCTTCAGCACATTCACTGCAGAGTCTTATGTCTCCATTTTGTCAGTGTCTCTCTTTCAAAATGTTCTACCCCTCTCTACGGTCAGTTTAAAGGCTACAGTAGTAAGCTTCTTAAACTTGCCAAGGTATGCTTGTATTTAAATGTGGCCATTCCAAGGGTCAAGAATCCTAGGCAATGCCTTCTCCAACTGTTCCTATGTTCTTATTTCATACAGTGTTTTAAAGCGTGTTCCAATACAGTCCATCTTTCACAAAGAATGTAATACTATGAGTAGCTGATAAAAAACATATCTAGAGTGCAAAGGATGGGGCAGAACATTTGTTCCGTTGTTCTATGCCCTTTCTTCTCCTGTTTCCCTTTCTCTTTCTTTTTGTAGCTCTTTGCAGTGTCTTGGCTCCATCCTAACAGAGCCCTGCAGGTCAAAGCTCACAAGACCATTATTTTGGTATCCTTTGTAGTCTAGGTCAGCTGTTATTCATGGCTTCATCTCATGAGGGCAAAAATGGCTCATTGAAGAATTTGGGTCTATTTTAGCGTGTTCAGAGTGGTGTAGTTTTAAGGCAAGCCAAATGTTTATATGCTGATATTTATTATCACTGAGAACATATATTGGATGGCAAATATAGTATAATATCTAACACTTAAAAGGAGATTATCATGAATTTATTATAGCTCACATTTTTCTAAGTATCTGTGCTTTAACAGTATTTACATATTTAATCATAGCAACCCTCTGAGGCCAGCAATTATTATTATTGTCATTTCACAGATGAGGAAATTGAAGCCCAGAGAATTTAACTTAACTTGCACAAGATCATAGAGATTTTAAATTATAGAGCCATAGTTCAAATCAGGTGGACTGTGCCTGGAGTCCATGCATTTGATTACTGCTATACTGACTCTTTTTGTTATCCTTTGGGTAATCATTAGTTTAAAAACAAAGCATAATCAAGAAAAATTGCTCCCCAACAAGAATGAGAATAGTAAGGAAGAAAATAAATTAAAGAACAAGGAAACTCCATTCTTTCAAAGTTCAAATTATTCATAAAGGATACAAATGTTTACTATGACTAAGAAGACAAAATATAAAACATGAAATTTCTTGGAAGCTGCTGGGCTGAGAAATGGATGATTTTCCAAGTGTTTCTAGTATATCCTTTAAGACGGCTTTGAGATAGTTCTGATGGGCAGGGAGTTTACAGTCACTTTGAAAGCCGTGAGAGACTCATGAAAAAATCAGAGATTATGAACAGAAGCTTTGATGATGAGATACCTTTCTTCCAAGCAGAATCCATTTCCAGGCTTTAGTAGGAAGAAGCATGATGAGGTCAGCCAAGTTGTTGGAGTAAGCATTTAAAGGCCTGTCTCATTTTTACTGCAGGTTTAACACTGCTGTTCTGTGCAATCCCTGAGCAGCATAGACAAAATCAAATAGGCTGCCTCAGGGCAGCAGGAGTAACAGGAAATGCTGAAGGGATGATGCTGCAGTAAGTGGGCAAAGGGAAGTTTGCAGTTGGAGAGTTAATGCAATTGATAAAACTGAAATGAATGTCAGAAAGCCCAAGATACCTCTGTATTTGTGTTCCTTTAGTTTTCTACATCACAGTATATCCTTTGTTGATATAACATGGAGGTAAGAGTTCAGTTATGTTTTTGTTTTCAGTAGGTAAGGATTCAGTTATACTTCTGTTTTGAATAGAGAGTCAATTTTAAGGAAAGGGGAAGTAGCCTGGGTCATATGTTTAAGTTGTGAACCTTTAAAAAATGTATTTTTGGAGAATGGTGGCATTGCCTTGTTAGCCAGTAGCCAGCTAAACAGCTCAGTCCACCTGAAACAATCCTGCCCTAGAGAGGAGCTCTCAGTTCAAGCCTGTTGGGGGCCACACATTTCACACAACTCGGGAGCACAAACAGAACAACAGCTAAAAGAATGCTCTTTAGTATCTCTGCTTACCTGGTCTATGATTTTCTTTGTTGCTAATTTATACTTCCATTAAACAGGCTGTTTCTGTTGGGACTAATCTATATGGAACAGACCGTTTATGATGAGAATCAAAAAGTCTAAAATTCTATAATTTTATAATTAATAAAAAGAGACCTTTAAATGATGTTTTCTATAACTTTTTTTTTTTAAGATTTTATTTATTTATTTGACAGAGAGAGACACAGTGAGAGAGGGAACACAAGCAGGGGGAGTGGGAGAGGGAGAAGCAGACTTCCCGCTGAGCAGGGAGCCCGATGTGGGGCTCGATCCCAGGACCCTGGGATCATGACCTGAGCCAAAGGCAGACGCTTAACGCCTGAGCCACCCAGGTGCCCCGTGTTTTCTATAACTTTGTAATATGATCTTAACTGACAGAGATGAGGCCAATTTAGTAATTTTTCAAAGGGTAAGTGTAAATAAACAGTATGGTTTCTAATCTCTGATGAAACTCACCTTGGTTGTGACACAGCAAACCATATACAAAAATTTCTCCAAGTGTAGACTAATGAAGGGACTTTTGAGAATCTTAATAATTTTTCAGATATATAATATAATGTAGCTTTCTGAGTTCTTATAAGTAATAAAGATACTTTGCTAAGAATTTCCTTCTCCAAAATGATTAAATTTGATTCATCTCTCATGCTCTTTTTCTTAATCTGTATCTCATCATTCTCTTTCTCTATTTTCCTCTCTGAAACCCTCTATTTCCTTTCTTTGTCATAGTCCATATCCTAATTGGCAAGAACAAAATTATTATATTCCTTAACATATAAACTATTTATATAGTGCTATTTATTTAGGGAGAAAAAAACAGTAAAACATCATGCATCTAAACGAAAAGTCAATGGTGATACAGGTTGTGTTATTATAGGTTTGATGAGTAAGGGCAATTAAAGAAATTAAGTTTTATTTTTAGAAGGCATATATATTATTTGCAGGTAGTCTGCAAAATATGGAGAAGCTGGAAAAAAATTAATACTCTTAGTTTCACTTTCTTCTTGATTGTTAATCATCATTTTATTGTGTTAAATAACAAAAAGTCAACTGCATAAATTTAAAGATCAAATTGGCTTTATTCAACAATTCATAATGAATCGGGAAGCATCCCATCTAGCAAATAGAAAGGACCTCCATGAAGTCTAGATAAGAAAAGCTTATCAAGTGATAAAGAGGGCAGAAAAAGGAAATTATTAACAAAGAATGCATCATTTTAGGTAAATTCTCCCTCCTAAGGGGAGTGGAAGGATCTATCTGGCAGATTATTTTACTAGTGCTGACCAGTTCATTCTAGGCTGACTGGTTGAAGTTTATACTCGTTGGGGGTTGAAACTGCAATTAGGTTAGGTATTAAGTCTTGGGTTACCAATATGGTATTTAACACAAGTGACTCCATTTTGTGCCTGTTGTCTCCTTTTAACAGTTGTTTTGCTATTCAAGTTATTTTTGTGAGAGTTGTTTGTTTGGGGGACTTTTTTTGGGGGGGGGTCGGGGTCAGAGGGAGAGGGAGAGAGAGAATCCTAAGCAGGATCCATGCCCACTGTGGTGCCCAAGGTGGGGCTCAATTTGACAACCCTGAGATTATGACCTGAGCCAAAATCAGGAGTTGGACACCCAACTGACTGAGTCACCCAGGCGCCCCAGGCAGGTAATTGCTTTTTAAACATTGTTTTTGTTTGTTTGTTTTCCTCAACTAAAATATAATCATATTTTTAGGGCAGAGATAAATTTTAAAATCTGACATCATAAAGCATAGTCAACTTTAAGTTCTCTTAGTTGAAGTTAGCTAAAATATAAAATCTATTGATGTGGAAACAAAGGCAAAAGAAAAAAATTATATTTCCTTACTACTTATATTCCATTGAGAAGTCCTTGAAGCAGAGAGAGTGACCTTCCTCTTGGAACTCAGCTGCCTCCATGTTAATACTTTGCTAAGGGCAAAAGGCAATCTTAGCTTAGCATTATCCCAACCTCCTGGATTCTGTAAGTGTACTTTAACATATAAAAATTCATTTGGAAACTTCTTTTCTCTCTACCCCCCCAAGATATATGTTGTTAATCATCCTCTAAGCATGTGGCCCACTGATATACATCTGAAGGGTCTCATGACTAAGGTTTTATTAGACAGTAATAAATGACCTTTTCCTAACCCATGGCTAGCCCCCTCAAGTTCCTGGAAATGTTGCTTCCAAAATTCCTAAGGGACTTAAACTATCCCTAACCCCCTCCCAACTTGAAAGTATATAGTCACGCCTCACAACCCTAGTGCAACTCTTTCTGCCCACGGGTACTGTCCCAGTGCTTTGATAAAACCACTTTTTTTTTTTAAGATTTTATTTATTTATTTGAGAGAGAGAATGAGAGATAGCACAAGAGGGAAGAGGGTCAGAGGGAGAAGCAGACCCCCTGCTGAGCAGGGAGCCCGATGCGGAACTCGATCCCAGGACTCCAGGATCATGACCCAAGCCAAAGGCAGTCACTTAACCAACTGAGCCACCCAGGCGCCTGATAAAACCACTTTTTTGCACCAAAAATGTCTCAAAATTCTTAATTGATCATTTGCTCCAGACCCCAACATTTCCACATCACTATGTCCTTGTGATTTTTACTTTTAATAAGATGCTATAATAACCATATCCTCCTACCCAAAGGCTGATTTCTTTTCTTTTTTTTTTCAGATTTTTAAAAAATTTATATATTTGACAGAGAGAGAGAGAGAGAGAGCACGCACAAACAAGCAGAGGGAGCGGCAGGCAGAGGGATAGGGAGAAACAGGCTCCCTGCCAAGCAAGGAGCCTGATGTGGGGCTCTATCCCAGGACCCTGGGATCATGACCCCAGCTGAAGACAGATGCTTAACTGCTTAACAGACTGAGCCACCCAGGTGCCCCAAGCTGATTTCTGATATAGCAAAAATATCCTAGATCTAGTATACCACAGAGATAAATTTCTAAATATTTTAAGAAAATATTTTAAGTATCTGCTCACCCTAGGAATAAAAAGTAGTAGTTGAAGACACAAGAAATGATAATTAATTAAAGATATGTTATAGCTTATCTACATATTTTAATATTTTACCCATTAAAATTTAATCATTTTTGTCTCCTACCTAAATTTTAGTTTGTCCTGAGAACTCACTGCTTCCTCAATTATAGTTTTTTAACAATTTTTTTATTTAGTTTTCTTTTAATGTGAAAAGATATCTTGGGCTTTCTATAATTGTATGAAATGATGTAAGTCGATATAAAATTAATTCTTAAATTATAAAATATTTTGATTACAATAAAAAATATATAAATTGGCTGAAATCCTTGTTGAATTCATTTGAAAGTAAATGACATCAACCGTGTTTGAGAAATTGAGTCGAGAACTATTATAGTTGAAGACATCCCTAATTTCTGAGAAGAAAGAAAATTTTCCTAGAAATAGATATTTATAACCTGAACTTCAAGTGTTTAATATGTGATTTCATGTTTGTTAGAACAGTTATGCAAGGATTGCTTTTATCTGTTGTTTGGCAGTTTATGTTTTTGTAAGCCCACTAGCTCACTTGTTCATTGATCTCAAGGACTTCTCACATTCTGTAGTCTCTTACCTACTTCTTTGCTCTGAAGGGAAGGAGAATTTGCCCCCCTCTGCCAAAATACACCTCTTTGGCATAAGGATTATTGTGAACTAGTTATTTTAAAAAACTGAAGACACAGGAGAAGCTCTGAAAACCGAGTATAAGTTGCCCTTTTGTAAAGGACATTTTCATTCATAAAAGAAATCTCCATTCGTAAGTGTGTGGATGACTGAATCTCTAGAAACTCTTATCTTCGGAGAAGACACTGTTTGTAAATCTGCATAACAACCTTACCCTTCTTTAATAGCTTTTCCTGGTAACATCCCATCATTGGCCTCCTCCACCACATCTTTAATTTATCCCCACCCGGAAGTGGTGTGTAAGGTTTTTTTTACCTTAGCTTAGGTAGCTAATTCATTTGGAGAGTTACTCATCTCTTGGGTCATTTTTTTATTTTATTTTTTTTATTTTTATTTTTTAAAGATTTTATTTATTTATTTGACAGAGAGAGACACAGTGAGAGAGGGAACACAAGCAGGGGGAGTGGGAGAGGGAGAAGCAGGCTCTCCACGGAGCAGGGAGCCCGATGCGGGGCTCGATCCCAGGACCCTGGGATCAGGACCTGAGCCGAAGGCAGACGCTTAACGACTGAGCCACCCAGGCGCCCTCTTGGGTCATTTTGGAGAGTTATTGTTTTCTTGGGTGTCTCTTTTGTATACAGGGGAGGTGTACATGTTATCAAAGTTGATTGTTTTTTCCTGTTAATCTCTTTTACTCCAGAATCTAGAAAGATACAGGTAAAACTGTTTTTTCCTCCTCTACATCTTTAACAACCTACAAATGTACTCTAGAATTGTCCATCCTATAGGAGTTTTGCTAGACATCTGTATGTACTGTTCCATTTATCTGCCTTCACTTTTGCCCTCATCGATTTGGAAAGCTAAGGTTTTCATGGTCAATATTCATTGTTTATTTTACCTGAACTCTTCAAATTAGTTCACATAGATAACGAGTTCATTCCTTTCTAAAACTCTCATATATCTTGCTTCCAGATCTGTGATTTCCTCTTTCTTTGACCATCTTTGGAGTGTAGATTCTTCTAAACCTCCTCTCTAAATGTTTGCTGGTTCCTAGATTATGTTCCCTCCTAAAGCTCAACTTTCATTTCTTTTGGGATCATCTGTTCCAAGGCTTTAAATACCATGTATGTGACAATGACTTCCAAATGTATATTTCTAACCCAATTCTCTCCTCTCAACTTCGGCTCTAAATATGCAACTGTCTAGTTGACATCTTCAATTGGATGCTCATTGACATTTCACATTTGACAGATCTAAAACTGGATTCTTGATTCCCTTCTGCTCCATCCAAATAAAACCAAAATTAAAACACAACTCTGTTCTTCCCTTAGGTTATGCATGTTGAATTTGTGCTATTATCATTCCCTAACTTTGGAAGAAAAGTTAATACTGAAAGTCATTATTCATCTTTCCCTCTCTCTCAACATATAAACTGTCAGCAAGTCTACCTCTAAAATAATTACTTCATTTTTTAAATTATGTTGCTTCCACACTAAACCCTGTCACCAGTATTTCTCTCCCACATTACCACAGTACCTTCGTTCTTGGTCTTCCTGCATCCCCCCGAGTCCCTCTCCAAAATATCCTCCATGGAGAAGCCAGAGTAATCTTTGGAAAATATAAATCCAATTATGCCATTCTGCTGCATAAAACTTTGAAGTAATGTCCAATTGTACAAGTAAGATCCAGATTCCTTACCATTCAGTCTAAGACTTGGATGGCAGCCTCTCATCCAGTGTACTAAACCATCTGACACCACTCTTTTTTGCCCACTATGCTCAGCCACACTATATTGTCATATTCTGTCCTTTTTTTCTGGATAAATTTTCTTTTTGATTTTGTCCCAGGCTGCTTCCTTTTTATCTTTCAGTTCTCAGTCTAAATGTGAACCCCTCTTTGAGGCCTCCTCTGGTCACTTGAGGTTCTTCTTCCTTGATATTATCTACCTTTATACTCTGTTCATCTTCTGTATCACAGTTACTGTGATTTGCATTTATTCATTTTTTAAAATCTTTAATTTTTTTTTAAGTAGGCTCCATGCCCAACATGGGGCTTGAACTCACAACCCTGAGATCAAGAGGCATTAGACTCTACCCGCTGAGCCAGTCAGGTACCCCTCATTTGTTTTTAATTATTTGTTTTTATCATCTTTGGTTTCTGAAGGTAGTTTACTTATTCACACATATATATCCAAGTTGTAAACATAGCATTTAACACACAATGGATACTCAATAAATATGGATCTAATGAATCAGTGAAACTTAAAGCAAGTAAGGAAAATGGTCCTACCCTGTGTATATAGAAAGTGACATGGTAAGCTGTTCAAAGAGGTTCTAATACAAAAAATGAACTTTTCTGACTTCAAGATTTCACTCTTCCTAGTCATGTGAATGTTACTTAGATGTGAATAGACTTTTTTTGTTTTGTTTTGTTTTAATCTTTATGTAATTAAGTGACTGTAAAGCAGAGACAAAGACCCTTCCGGAATCTGGTCGAACCTGTTCACAGAGAAGATAGACAACTCAGCATACTTACTGTAAATACCTGAGATGTTTCCAAAAAGCCAGGTCTGAGATTTTAACTATGGAATTTGGGTCAGAAAGTATTCAGTGAACCCCCTGCCGTTCTCCAGGTGTAAGTTGATTTAAGTACAGAGACACACTTTGCTCCAGACTTTGCAAAGTTCTAGCTGTGAGATAAATCTCTGTGATAATTTTAGGTCAACTCTGTTAGAATTTCTTGCCTTAAATCCAATAGAAAAGTAGCATCAAGGAAAGAACACTATATCCTCCATAGCATTTCATATACAATCCCCTCACATTATCCCCTCTCCAATTATCCATCCAGTGATCAATTATAAGTGCATTAAGAACATTGGCTTCTTTCTTGTGCTTATCTTTATTAAATTGAAATAATAAGTTTTTCAACAAGCTTATTTACTATAATACTTTAGTTAATTGGAAACCATAAATGATAAATACCATTTCCTAATTATATGTGCAGTTAAAAAAATTGAAATGCTTTAAAATGCCCAACCCAAGGGAATTTTTGCAAGTATTATAATATCAGGCACTGCAAAACACCACTGCCCCAAGTTTTGGGAGTTTTGTTTTGTTTTGTTTTGTTTTTAAGGATTTTTTTTTTTTTGGCACTTACTGAAGTAGGTTATAGAAATAGTCAACTCTGTGTTGAAATAAAGTATGGTATAAACAATTTGCAAAACAATGAAACACTGCTATATCTTGGTGTTATATAAAACAAGATTGTCTACATATTATAATAGTAAAGGAGTAAGATTTTCTAGATGGTGTTTAAAAAAAGGGTAAATTTAAACTGGGTTTAGGCAATTTTTTTGTTGATACAGAATCGCTGTTGTTTATATGGAAGATGACCAATCATGTCTTAAAGCATAGAGAATCATCAGATGATTGATGATTGAATGTCACTAGGTAATTCCTACAATGAGCTGATATCAGACAATGTATTGAAAGAATGAAAAAAGAAAAGGTAACTTCTACCTCTTTTTTTCCACCTTCTTTTTCTTCATGAGTCTTCCTTCCCCACAATATGCCAAAACATATGGGTGAGGGGAGAGGGTGTTATAAAGATTTCTCAGAGTATTTCAACGTATAGTAATCTCTATCTTTTTAGAATTTATTGTATTTATTGGTTATATTATTCATTTGACTCTTCATTTAGTTTTATGAATTAACCTAGTATGTTTATTTTATGTATTTTTTTAACTCAATGCATATGGTATACTGGTTCAGAACATGGGTTTAGAATTAAACTGCCTAGGTTTGAATTTGAATTCTACAAACTATGCAACTATGGGCAAGTTATTTCATCTCTGTGCTTCAGTTTCCTCTTCTGTAGAATGCAGTATCTATAGATTAACTATAGTATATATGCTATAGGGACATGGTGCTAGTAATTATGATTACTATTGCTGTTTGATTTTTCCCTTTCCCCAAAAAGGGGTTGGGACCTGGGGAAGCCCTCTGTCTCTCCTGGAGAGTCCTTTGTTCACTGTTGCAAAGGCAAACACTAAACTGAAGCTACACTTTGGACAGCACAAGTTTTATTCAGTGGCCTACCAATTCAGAAGCAGGAACCGAATTCACAAATCAGCTTCACTGGGGTGTATCTCAAGAAGGGTCTTGTGGACCTGGGGTAATAAAGGGGAGACATATGCATAAGTTTTCTTTGAATGAGTCAGTTTTTTCTCAGACTAGGGGTGCCACGTCTTTTTTTCTCCTTATGTGGCTGGCTTTGATGCGAACCATTATGGCATTTGTAGGTATGTCATCTAGCGTGCTGATGTATTATATAAGCAGCCTATAATTGGGTGTGGTGTTCTTTTGCAGTCAAAATATTGGCATAGTCTAACCAACTATGATTGAGTTCCCCCCAGTCTCCTGCTGCTGTCTTGGATCCAAGCAGTTATGGCTAGTTCTTGTTTTGCCTGTAACTTTTGAAAAGAAAAAAAGATAGGACTGGTTTCTGCTCAGTGGGATGGGAGGCAACCTTGGGAACATTACCGATTATTGTTAATAGTCAATAGAACAAATGATTTATCCAAAAAGAATACATATAACTTAAAGGCAAGGCCTCTATGTGCAATTATCCCTCTGTGTTATACACACTAGATTCTCTGTGTGTATTTAAAAAGTGGAAGATAATGGGGAAAAAAAAACTGACTATGGAAATCAAGTGAATCCTTGGCATCTGGAAATGATTGGCGCATAAACTAAGGGAAACCAGGAGGAAGAGAAAAGTGGACAGAGGAGTAGCATAAAGGAAAGAGCAAGTAGTCTAAAGACTAGATGCGATCAGTTCTTTTAATGAATAATGAAATGTTGGCTACTTTATATTCATGTTTGAATTGCCTATGAACTATGCCTATTTTTGTAGTAGGCACTTACGTCTTTGTGTCTCTGCACTCCCTTACAAATACCATCATGTCGAGTTGTTTTCTCTCTCAAATAATACCCTCCCTAATATGTAGATTTTGAGCATACAGTAGTCCAAATATAGTTTCAATAACAACATATTACTGTCTTAATCATCATTCTTCTCTCCTCACCTGCAAAGTAGAAACTTCCACCTGACAACTAAAAGTTGAATCTAGAATCCTGACTGATAGATAATATAATTTGGAGGTATTTATTCTTTACTCTTTTTCTTTTCCAAAGAGCCTTTACCTCTGCTTCTATTTCTCTTATGTTACAGCTATTTTATGGTTCCTTCATTACCTCTACTTAGAACCTTATTCAGAAGTTTTCTGACACTGTGGCAAGATGGCAGGAGGCAGAAGGGAAAAGGGTAACTGCAGGAGTCTAATGGGCTAAGTTTCTCCATGCTGCTGGGGAACATAGGCCACCCTGCCCAGCTATTTATTGCTTTTCTTTTAGGTATGCAGTTTGGAATTCTCATCATAGCCTGCTGGTTCAAGATTATAGAACTGCATGCATTTGAGGGGGCAGAGTTAAGTGTTTGAATTAAAAAAGAATAGAAATCGGACCACCCCTGATTTTGCCTTTTTATTTACATTTCTGGAAAATACCTTTAAAATGACTTTAAATAGTGCCTTGTGGGAGGATTGTGACAATGGCCCACTTTCCCTTGATATTTTTGAGACAAATGTTCTTAGTTGTTAAGGGCCCCCCTTCAATGAGCCTGTGGTGGTTTAAGTTTCTTAAGAATCCATGTTCTAATCTTCTGGAACATTGGTATTATCACAGTTTCCTAGCAGAAGTCACGATTTGTATACCCAAGAGAAAATCTGGAGTTTCTCCCAGTTGGTGTCTGGGTTGCTCTCTCTTATATTAGCACATAGTAGAGAAATTCAGAATTAGACTTGGCAGATACATGAGCCGCCTACTGATTTTTTGTTGTCGTTGTTACCAGAATTGATTCTTGCTATCAGCATCGTGCCATAATTTGTGTGCTTCTGCATGCACATGTACATTCGTATTATTATATTTCACTGGGAAGTGATTAAAATAGACTTTACTTTGTAATGTATTATTATTGTCAATATCTGTGGCAGGGTTATGGGAACAGACACTAAGCAGACAATTGGTTTTGACAATATAATTTAAACATTGTGTCATTTGTGCTTATTTTAGATGAAAACACACATTTCCCTGGTAAGAAGGAAAAATGTATGTTAATTAAAATATCTAACTCTGATTCAAATTCTAAAAATGGATAAATTACTGCAGAAGCATAGATATTAGACACCTCAAAAAAGAAAACATCTTTAAACTTTTCAAATCAAAATCCAATGTTTACTCAGTTTTTTTATTACTATTTAGCTTCCCCTTGATAATTTTTACCATAGTTGATCCCTTAGAAGCTTTTGTATTTTTATTTCTGTTTGGTTGGTTGTTTGACTTTTAAAAATATAATCATGTCTAACTCAATTTCATCATTTTCATTTCAAATGAAAGCCAAATTTTGTACCTCTGCTCTTTGTAATTTAATTCTTATTATAGTGTAACTAGACATGTATTATGATTAACAAACTAAAACTTGCAACATTTACCAGACTGTGAGCTGAGCTGTTTTGGGACAAATAACTTAAACTATCCCAATGGCATTTAGCCACATATGTGAATGGTAGATGCAGCCATAAACTGGTATCATCAGAAGTGAAGGTCAAGATCCTTAAGAGATTATAATCAAATTACTGTAACTTGGGGATGAACTTCATGATATCCTCATCCCTTAGTTATTTCCTGAAATCTCAAACTGTATCTGGCTCTGAACTTTAGCATGGATTTAAAGTGAGGAAATTAAAAATACAAATATTGATGTATGTTCTGAGAAAGAGCAACTTACAGACAGAACACTGTGTCAATAGTCTTTGGGCTTTTAAGTGTTAAGTGTATCCCATCAGCAGCATAGAACATAAAAGCAAACTCCTTACCATGAGTTCATTCTTGAATGACATTTGCATAATATGTTGGGTACCTAGAGGAAGTGATTGTTATTATCAGTGTATGCTGGTTCAGATTTTTTTGTTTATTTTTGCTATTCCAATAAAAGTATTGATGAAGAATGTGTTATCCTATAATAACAGTAGATTTTTATCCACACATGTAATATTGTGCTGTATCCTTCACTTGCATTACCTCATTTAGTCTTTACACCAAAATTATGAGATAGTAGTATTTATGCTATTCTTTAGACCAATAAAATTAAGATTTAGAGATGTGACACAGCTATAATATGCACTCAGAAATGGAACTTGTGTGTGTCTGATTCCATGGTCCATGGTCTTTATTCACTTGCCGTTCTGACCAGTGACCACAGTTCCTCCTGCTTAACAACATCTAGAGGCCAGTAACAATGAGCAACGGTGATTTCAATAACTGCCAGCCAACAACATAGATAAGAGATTAGAAAACCTTGAGGCAAAATGGCAACCTAGTGGAGAATGAAAAGGAACATAAAGGTAATTCCTAATAAACATGCAGAGGGACTTTGTAGCTATTCTCTACAGATATACAATATAAGTATATTTTAGTAGCCTGCAACGTAAGCCTTCTATATTTAAAATCTGATCCTTTTCCTTCAGTTTATTTTATTTTATTTTTATTTTTAAAGATTTTATTTATTTATTTGAGAGAGAGAGAATGAGAGAGAGAGCAGGAGAGGGAGGAGGGTCAGAGGGAGAAGCAGGCTCCCCGCCGAGCAGGGAGCCCGATGCGGGACTCGGTCCCGGGACTCCAGGATCATGACCTGAGCCGAAGGCAGTCGCCCAACCGACTGAGCCACCCAGGCGCCCTTATTTTATTTTTAAAGATTTTATGTATTTATTTGAAAATAGAGAGCATGAGTGGGTGGGAGGCCGTAGGGAGGAGCAGAGGGACAAGAAGACCCCCTACTGAGCAGGGAGCCTGACATGGGGCTTGATCCCAGGACCCTGAAATCATGACCTGAGCCCAAGTCAGACACTTAACTGATTGAACCACCCAGCTGCACCTCTACTTCAGTTTAACCTGAGGTTATATTTTCTCCATCCCCTGGTGACCAATGTCTGGTCCAGGGAATTGTCTTTCACAATATGTTCCTAATAGCTTCCTTTCTTTTCATGATTGTGCACAGTCTGTGATCTCATGACCCCTTTTTATGCTATTGTTGATACAAGGAAATAACAAAAGGTGGAGAGAGGGAATGTTGAGCCTGCCTGGTGGGTAGTTCTGTGGTTTGAAGTCCTCCACTCCCCAACACGAATGCCAGGGGCCTGGGTTTCCAAGGCATCCACTCCTAGAGATCAGGATGGCCAGTGAAAGAGAACAAAACCTATTTCCCTGTTGGGATCTTGGCTTAGATGGTGGGCTTGGTAATGTGCCATACACCTACCTAAGCAAGAGAATAAACAATCGTGTGAAATTTGAGTGGCTGGAAAAAGATGGGCAGACATATGTTATTTTTTGTCATAGCAAGGATGAGTGAGTTTGCCCTAGGTTAAGTGGATTCAGTGAAAGCTGGCCAGGCTTGAACTCTTCTACAAGCGTCACACCCCAGAGGGAGGCCTCGTGGTAAGGGGACCTTGGGACAAGAGGCCCACTAGCTTAGGGTCTAGAAGAGAGGATGAGCTGGAGCTACTTTTCTGGTGTAGGAGGCATGAGCAATGGGAGGCACTGAATGAAGATTTCATACCTGCACGTCAGAAGGCTGGCTTTTGATGCCTGGCCCACGGTGAATAATGACAACCAGCAGTCCTAAACAGACAGGCACCCACAATCCAGACGGAAACAAGGAAACAAGAAAGAAGCAAACAAACAGACAAAAATTTTATCTGCTTTTCTAATCCCTCCATTTTCTGTTTATACCCCTCTGTATTAATCTGTAGTTCATAATATTTCATTTGTGTAATGTTTCATTTATAATAATACAGAACAGTAAATAAATTTTTAATTATGAGAGAGAAAAGATAGTAAATACGCAGATTAGAGAAACCATAAAATACTGTAATTGAAATGCCGGAATAAGGGAACAGAAGAAATCAATCATAAACATCAATTAATTATATTTTAGAATAGGCTTTCTGAGCTGAAGAATATGAATCTGCTGACCAAAATAGTTAATTAAATAGAGCTAAAACAAAAAACAAAAAACACCTAAAGTATTGTCATGATATTTTAAACCCTGAACAATAAAGAAAACATTTATAAGCACTTAAGCAGGTAAACTCTAAAGTAAGAAAGTTTGGTCTAGTTTTAGAATTTACCTCTTCAAAAGTAATTTTAGAAGAAAATGAAGTTATGTTAGTGAAATGAGGGGTGGAAAGAAACTCTAAAATTCCAAACCCAACCATATTTCCATTCATAAATGAATAGAACAGAGAACAATACCCAAGCGTTTATATCCATTTGTGATTTTAAAAATGAATTAGTCCTTTATTAATAAAGAAAAAAAGTATTACTTGAAAAAAAAATCTTACTGTGGCATGTATTCTCAGCCACAGTAATAGAAATCCTGACTCAAAGTGGCTACACTCTATATATGTCTGTTTTTTTTCCCCTTGTCATCTTTATCTCACTGCTCTTCATTCATGTGATAGCTTGATGTTCTCAAGAGCAGTCCTGCTTGGGGCAAGTGAGAGAAATGTGCCTGTAGGTGTACTAAATATGAGAGTAGTTCTTCTATTGCAATTGAAGGAAAAATTAAATATTGCATTATTTACAGCTGCTCCTCTGTATTTCTTTTCCTTTCCTACTAAGACTTGTTAAAGGAAATTGCTGGAAATAAGGAGCACTGAATGTGTTAGCAATTCAGACAGTGAAGGTCTTCGGAATAGTTCTGGTTATTAATAAAATTATCATATGCTTCTCACAAGTCTTTGAAACACTCTAAATATGGCATTGAAAAGGTTAGAGAATGAGCTACTTTTGCTATGAGCATCAATTCTCAGGATTTCATGAGCTTTGTTTTCTTATTTTTAGATCATAGTTGGTACATCACTGTGTTTATTTTTCTCCTTAGTTTGGATCTTGTGTCCTCAAAGCCGTATTTACTAGAGAGGAAGAAATTACAGTTGAATGCAAGGCAAGTTGTGGATTGGGGATAAAGAGGACTAGAGATAGAAGTACTTATTGATGCTGCAAAACTGCTAAGGTGCAGTTTCACAAGGCTAAATTTAACCTAACCAAGCACACAGGGTATTTTAGTTGTTGAAATTGTATTGCTTTAAAAATGAGTTTTTAATACCAAGAATAGTTCACATGTGGGAGCTGAGAGAAGAGCTAATAGAGTGAAGAGGTTTGAAAGATTGAAGACTGGAGTACATGACAAGATAAATTCCAACAAAAATGTGAAACTGGGATAATTTATCAGAGACCCCGAGAGCTGAAGCTGAGAATATTCCACAAATACTTTTAATTTTCAGAATTCAGTTTGCTAATATTTCTACATGTAAACTAATTTAATATTACAGGATGATGACCTCAGAAGAGTATAGTGGAATAAGAACTAGGAAATAAGGGGCAGAACAAATGAAAGTGGTCAGGGCAGTACATTTGTTCTGCTAGAAGGAAGACTATATATACCACCGGCACAAAGAGGAAAGATTTTATTTTATTTTTTCATTCTAAAGTGAAAGAGAAATCTGCCGCCAATTTAATGAAAAAAAAAAAAAAGGAAAGATAAGTGCTCCTCAGACTCAGGGCATGTAATATAAGTGAAAGCCCGTGACTCAAACAGCTATTTGTACACCATATTCATAGCAGTATTGTTCACAGTAGCCAAAAGGTAGAAACAACCCAAATAAATGTCCATCAAAGGATGTGTATATAAGCTAAATGCAGTTTATACATAGGAAGGAAAAGGAGCCTTAAAAAGAAGAAAGTTTTGGTACCTGCTGCTACTTGGATGAGCCTTGAATTGATTATGCTAAGTGAAATAAGGCAGTCTCCAAGGTGCAAATACTGTCTGATTGTACTTACGGAGTAGTCAAAGTCCTAGGAACAGAGAGTAGAATGGTGGTTTCTAGGGGCTGGGGGAGAGGGGAAGGGAAAGTTAATGTTTGATGGGTGCAGTGTGTCAGTTGGGGAAGAATGAAGAAGTTCTAGGGATGGATGCTAGTGATGGTTGCACCACAGCGTGAATGTACTTAATGCCACATTAAGTACTGTACACTAAAAATGGTTAAAATGGTAATTTTATGTTATATATATTTTATCAGACACAACAACAACAAAAAAGAGAAAGCCCAATTTTAGAAATAATGGTAACAGGAGGAAAATGATCAATTCAGGGAACTCTGATTTTAGGGTGTTTTAACCAATTACATAAATAATTTAAATATTTCCTCCCAAAATATATATATGATTTATCCATTTTCCATTTCCACTATTATCAGTTTGGAATAAATAAAATATTAAAATTTTGAATACTAAGAATTTTATGAGAAGCATGGATTCTGATCTGCAAAAGCCAATGTTTAAAAGTATGTACTATCCCTTATTTTATAGCTCTTAGTTATAATTCTTTATAATTAAACACTGAGAACAATTTAAACATTGCCCTTACTACTTGGCTTTGAAGCAACACAATCTTGTAGTACTAGAGATTGAGAAATCTGGCTTATTTCCACTAGGTCTCTTCTGGGCCTCCAGAGCTCCACCTTTTAGTTAAACCATTAAAATCAAAGAGCATTTTAATAATCTTCAAGCTCATGGTACTTTGCTTGGCACTACTTAACGCATTTGAAACCATAACGTTTCTATAACTGCATTGTCTAATACGGTAGCCACTAGTCATGTGTGGCTATTGGCTGTGTGAAATGTGGCTACTCTAAATTGAGATGTGCCATAAATATGAAATGAACACTGGATTTCCAAGACTTAGGAAAATAAATATGCATTAATATTTAAAAAAACATGTTACATGTAGAAATGTTAATATTTTGGAAACATTGAATTAAATAAATTATTAAAATTGATCGGAACTATTTCTTTTTACTTTTTAATATGAGACTACTACACAATTTTAACTAAGTTTTGTGGCACACATCTGTGGCTTCCATTAATATTGAAATCACTGCCAGTGCTGTCCTAGAATGTTATAACGTAGATATAACTGAGACCAACAATAAGAATACAAGTTCTGGGTGAGATATATTCACTCAGAATACAGATTAATTGCCAGGAGTGACTTGGTTTTACCAGAGTACCAGAAACCAGACCACAGTGCATTTTTTTTTTTTTCCTGATATCACTGTGTATCTTGAGAGTAGCCATGTGGATGCTTCTGCCATTGATCTCTGAGTCTACCCTTAGAGAATCATATTTCCTGTTTCAGACCCATTTCTAAATATACAAAAGAATTCATATTTGCAATATGGATACATTCTGTCAAGTCTCTAGGAAAAACTTAAATATAGGACTAAAGGAAGTCGAATTCAGTGATCTGAAGGAAGTAACGTAGGATTTTAACATGTCTAACAGTGATTCGCTTGTGCACCAGATTTAGTGGAAAACAAGGAAGCAAACACAATCCTAGATGTGTGAGATTGGAAATCTACAGAGATATATTTTTCATGTTTTCATGTTAGCATCCTCACATTCCTAAAATGTGCCATGGGATGCTGAATAAAGGATCTCTTGCTCACTTTCACATACATGGTGAAAGCAACAAAGACAATACTTTTTTTGAGGGAAGAATTACAGTGACTACTTTCGATGTTCCTCACTCCCTACTCCTTTATTACCTGAAATACTGCTGTATCATTGGCATTAAATTATTATATATTTTTGATTTAAGATCTGTCAGGCATGTATTCAAGTTAATACTTAGGGAAAAGTATTAAGAATCTAATAAAAAATACTTTTTAGCAAAAAGAAATGCATTGCGCTTTCTTTATTAATGAAAACTTATTAGAAGATTTGAAATGTGTTAGAATATTTCTTTGAAAAACTCTCCATTTCTTACATAGGTGGGAAAATAAAATACGACCTCCACGTTTATGGGGATGAAATGCCTCCAATGTAATTCACAGACTCCTTGGCTTTAGCTTCAGTTGAACTTGAAGTCTTAAACTTGATGTTTCACTCACTTCTTTCGATTTGACCTTGAAAACACGGTCTCTGTTAGTATTTGACCTGAAATATCAAAAGTGAGAACAGCTAGCCTATCACAGGAAACCTAGTGCTTTTAGGTGAGTAGTTAATACTATTGTAAATTAAATCACAATTAAAATTGCACATGTAGAAAAAATATATCTAAATGTCTAAGATAAATGATTTAGCTAGAATCCTTAAATTTCTAGATAGACTTTCTTATGAGATACTCAGATCATATCTTTGCCTCTTAAGGTAGTTTTATTACACTTATCCACAATAGTCAAAAACAGAAAGTTAGGAGAAAATTTGGCCTACATTACATTTACTACTTCTTTAAGTTTTGCTTCTAAAGTTTTCTTTAACCTCAGTTAAAATTTAATGTGTTTATATCTGCATAATTTGAAAAGTGCAAGAAACTTTAAGTGCAGGTGGGGGATGGCTGGAAGGGGAGGGCCATTCCCTGAAGAGGAACACAGAGCCGGGCCTTAGTTGTCCTCTATTTCGTCCCCTCAGTTTACAATTGAAGGATTTGAGGGTTGGGTATGTTTCCCGAGTTATCCGAGGTCACATAGCTAATTAGTGACAGGTCTGTGGTAAGGACCTGGAGTACCTGTACCCCAGCGTAAATATTTTCACTGTTTTTAAAGAGCCTCTTGGCCTTTTTGGCAAAATTTTTTTTTTTTAAGATTTTATTTATCCATTCATGAGAGACAGAGAGAGAGAGAGATGCAGAGGCAGAGGGAGAAGCAGGCTCCCCGTGCAGCAGGGAGCCCGATGCGGGACTTGATCCCAGGACCCTGGGATCATGACTGGAGCTGAAGGCAGACGCTTAACCGACTGAGCCACCCAGGCGTCCCCTTTTTGGCAAAATTAAACTTATGAATTAAAAGCAAACATTCTGCCCTCATCGGTTTTCACCTGGGTTACTGTAACAACCTACGTCCATGTTCTACTTCCTTTTCGCAATCTCTTGTGTTCCATTTATTTTTTTTCTCAATTATTATTTTCATCAAGCCTTTGTTTATCCTGTGTAGAATTCCATTACTGACTACTGATTCAAGCTCCTGTCCTTTTATTATCTTGAAATCCTTTAGAGTGCAATCTCTCTTTTTTTCTATTCAATCTTATTACATTTCTTTTGGACTCTGTAGTTTTGGTGGAGGGTGATGAATGTTTAGTAAGTATTAACGCATGCTTCTTGAATAGTACAGAATCTTTTTGATAACTACCCAACTTGTTAAACAGTGTGCCCTCTTCGTATTGCTAATTACTTATGGCTTTTGTATGGGACTTTTTTTCCTTAAGAAATTACTTGCTTCATATACTATTTTCTTTGCAGTAAATAGCAACATTTTTTTTTTTTGGCCTTAGTATTTGAGGAATATTCAGGAAATGATAATCTGATCTATTTGTTCTTGTAACCATCCCTCACAGAAATCTTGTTAGTCTAGAAAAAAGAGACTAAACAATCATTTGCAATACATAAACCTAGTTTAAAAAAGGAAGCTCTAAAGGGTATTCTTGTGACAACTGAGGACATTTGAATATGGTGTAGATATAGATTAGGAATTTTTGTCAATTATTTTAGGTGACATAATAGCATGGTGGCTTTGAAAGAGATTATCCTTAGTCCTAGGAATTTCATAATGAAGAATGTATGGGTTGGGTGTCATGATGTCTGTAATTTATTTAAAGTGATACCAGAATATGTATATGCCCAGATATATGAAAGATAAACAAATATGCCAAAATACTACCCCTGTTAAAATTAGTTTGAGGTTATGTTTTTCATAATGTGTAATTTTTCGTAACTTTTATAACTAAAATTTTTCATAACTTTCATAACTAAAACAAAAAAAAAGAACTATTATTCTAAGAATATGCCCTAAGTAATAATGCTCAAACCTTTCTTAACATGACATATTTGTTTGATGATGTAGTTATAGAAAGCAGGAGATTCTGTGGCAGAGATAAGAGAATACATGTTATAAGGTATTTCCAGGACTTTCAACTCCATCCCTTTTTATGTCATTTATATCATTGCTGATACACATCAATATTGATCTTATCAATGTAATTTGACACCATACTTGATAACTTTTTTCTAATCTGTTGCTCCATTTCTTCATAATGATCTCTCATGGGTCAGAGTAGAAGGGAAATATTTATTTTGTGCCATTTCAAGATATTCAATTCAGAATTATAGACAAAATTGTCCTTCATTTATTTTAAATTAAGGATGACTATAGTAATATAGCTAAGAGAACTAGTACTCATTTGTTTTTGCCTTTTTTGTTTATTAAATATTTGAGTTGGGCAGCATGATAGGAACTAAATCTAAAATGGTTGACAAGACATCATCTCTGTTCTCAAGAAACACAATATAGTGGGTGACAGAGAGGAAAGAATGGACAATTATAATATATGATCTATGAGGTAAAACTCCTGCACTCAGAGAGAAACTATATTGTAATTGGCTACTATGAGAGAGAGAAAAAAATGTACAGACTTAATTGAAAAATTTCAGGACTGCTTGCTTTAGGCATAGCTTCATGCCCTGAGGAGTTTATTTCCATCTCTCAGTTATGATTTTTCTTTAAAGAGCTTCATTGTTTTTCCTTCTGGTAGCAGGGTGACTCTAGCAGTGATGGATAAGAAGCTTACTAGTGTACAAACCTGAAGAAAGAGATACCATTGTTTCTAATTGCTCAGGGAAAATTCTAGAGCTGCTGATGGTAAATGGTGTCCCAGCTCACTTGCTCATTGCTGCAACAATTGTCTGGGCCTAGGTTATATTGTCATTCTAATAGTCAGTCATGGGATAGGGAGGACCTCTGGTGTAACACAGTCTGAGAGTAGGAGCAGAGTGGATTTTTGAAACAAATTGGTATTGTATCAGAAAGGAGAAGGCAGCTTATGAATACTAAGGAGGCAAATATACCAGGTAGTCATTATGGGAAATAAGATGTGACAATTACAAGGAACTGTGGGAAAGCATGGGGGACACTATACACTAACAACGAAGATGCCATGTGAGTTAAGAATGTGAGTACAGGGGCGCTTTTGGGTGGCTCAGTTGGTTAAGTGTCCAATTCTTGATTTTGGCTCAGGTCATGATCACAGGATCATGAGACTGAGCTCCTGCATCTGGCTCTGTGCTGAGTGTGGAATCTGCTTAAGATTCTCTCTCCCTCTGCCCTCCCACCCTCCCATCCCTTACTCCCCCACACCTGCTTGTGTGTACTCTCTTTCTCTCTCTCTAAAAAAGAAGAATGTGAGTACAATACCATATTTTAAAGTTTTTACTTTACAAACTATAGCAATATAGGTGCCATTCATATATTTTTCAAACGCAGAAAACAATTATCAACTGCCCATTTGTGTTTAGTATTCCCTTTGTTTGGAATCACATATTTACATAACTAGTCATGAAGAACTAGATACTATGTCATGATCTTAACTACAAACACCCAGATTATTCTCAAGAACTTTAGTGTAGGATCTATAGCTATAAAATAAGGGCATATAGTACAATGCTAGGCAAGAAAGAATATTAGTTAAAATTATCTAAATATAAACTACATAAAGAATACTTTACTTTTTTATTTTTGAGCGAGAGAGAGAGAAAGAGCACATGCAAACGGGCGGGGGAGGGGCAGAGGGAGAGAAAGAGTGAGAGGAGAAGACTCCCCAAGAGTGCAGAGTCCGAGGTGGGGCTCAGTCTCACAGCCCCGAGATCATGACTTGAGCCAAAATCAAGAGTCAGACACTTAACCGACTGAGCCACCCAGGTGCCCCAAAAATACTTTTTGATCTTTCTGGACTCACCATGTAGTGTTCGTGTTAAGTTAGCTCTCAGGAAGACTGCAAATTAAGCTACAGTTATAAGAAGAATGGAAACTAAAAGCTGCTCTGTATACCTGTGATGGGGTAGTAGGGAATACCATGTCATTTGTAATATAAATTTGTAAAAAAAAAAAAATTCAACTATTTTTAAAGTAAAATATGAGAAACCATTAATCTTAATATCCTAGCATATATAAAAATAATAATGAACTTATTACATGAAAAGAAAAAAGACTGAAAGTTCGAATAGGCTGAGATGACTTGAGTTGGTATAAAGATATTTTCTAAAGCATAATTACAAATATAGGATCTAATTTAATTAAAAATATGTCAGTATACTTTAGATTCAAGTTTTGTGAATTTTTGGTAAAATAACTGTGGGAGGAAGAGTTATAGTGTTATAATATTTGAGAATCAAGAAGAATCATATGGAACATTTCCTTGGAATTCTTCTCAAGATGGAATTATAACTTCACACCCTTTTATTCTGAACAGTTACTAGTGTTAATAAATTAGACATTTCAAAACTGAAAACCAAATTATGGTTTATCTAAAACATAAGATATACATCCTCATGGACCAAAAACTGGAAGGAAACAGAAAACAGTTAATGTAACTAAGTCTGCAGGCATGCTGGACTTGGCTTTTAGACTCCAACGTAAGAGCTGAGATTTTAGTTCCTGTGTATCGTTGGGAACTAAGAGGACTCCACAAAAGGTAAGCTGTCAGAAGTGAGTCCAAAGTTAGAAACCAAGTGCTATGGTGAGTCTAACCAGTTAGTGAAAAGAAGCTTAAAAATGATGTATTTGCTGCCTGAAGCAGCATACACAGGGAAGAACAAAGCAGCTGGGATCTTACAGTGATTCCGCCCGCTGGCTTATGACTTGGTCTGTGATACTCTCATTCCCACTGTTGGGTGGGGTTTCCCAAGGCAGCAGTCTACGGGGTAGATGGTTTATTACACAGTTATCAAGGGGTATCCAAATAAATGAGTCTACTGGAGTTGCACAATGAGGGCTCTATGTTGGCAGTTCACCAGCCAGAATCTTGTTTTTGGGCGGTGGGCTTCAGGACTGAGTGGAGATAACTATAAACTTCTATGAAGGAAGAGGTGAGCATAAAACGAGGAAGAAAATCTTCTACTCAAAATCCCCCTAAAAAAATCAAAGAATGGTAACCAATAAGAAAAACCAATCAAAAGGAAAACCACCACTAAAAACCAGCTTTAAGAGAAGAATTATAATAATTTTATAATGACTGAAAATTCTCAGAGAGAAAGAAATAGAATTTGTAAATAGACAACAGCAGCAACAAGACATAATAAATTAAAGTGAAACAAAAGCAGGTGTACCTGAAGAGAGTGAAAGAAGTCTCTGGGGAAAAAAAAAATCAGTCACTGGGAAGCTATAAACTCATGTAATGCATCATTTAGTGGAATAAATAATAATTAGTGATATTTTTATGTTTCAAAAGAAAGTACTAAAATTCTAGACACTGGTTACAAGGAAAGTGAGGAGGATGTTCCCTTGTGACCATGCTAAGAGCAATTTTTGGAACAATAATAGAAATATTGAACTATTTCAGACATTGTTAGAAAATTATATTATATTAAATGTATATGAGTAATTGCTTTTAAAAGTGGTATCTGTAGTTTCAAAGATCATAGTAAATGATAAAAAAAAACTGTATTCTTAGAAGTTAGAAAGGAAGACTAAATGAGTAAAGAAACACACACACATACCAGGTGATAGAAATAAATTCAATTAAAAAACAATCATAATAAATTCAAACAGATTAACTCAGTCATGAAGGGAGAGTGTCTAAAAAATTTGAAGGAAAAAAGAGTGCCATTTAATGCTTTTAAATTAACCAAAAATAAATAAAAGAAATAAAACAAGACAAGGTGAAAATAAAAGAATGACAGAAATACTTAAGTTATAATCACTCCTTACACACACATACACACACACAATTAGCTAGGACAGCAATATTAGATAAAAGCATTAGTAAGGATAAAGAGGGCTCGATCCTTGTATTGAAAAATCTGATCCCATGTAATTATAGATGTGGAAAATAAATCATCCTCTGTCCTCTTAAAATGTTTGCTCGTGACACCTTGTCCAAGAGGCCTATATTCATTCCTCTATTTGAATTGCAACCTATGACCAACTCGTGCACTCCAAACCTTCCATATCTGTTTTCTTTTTTAGCAAATTCACTTCTACATTTTTCATTATCTTTGTAGTTTATTTTTTATTTTATGAAGATAAACTGAAGAAAATGCTTATGAAAATGAAAACTTATGCAAATATTAGAAAAATAAATATTCTCTCTATACGTTTATGGATACGTAAATGTACACCAAATGTATGAAAAATCAGAATGATGAAGATTCACTTCAGTTTCAGGATTGTGGTTATTTCCAGGTAGGGTTGAGAGCAATGTGTATGCAGATTTTTGTAAATCTATAATTTCTATGTTGATTTTTATAAATGAACTGAAGAAAAATATGACATTTTAACAGTTGTTAAATCTACATGGTGGTTGCACAGATGTTCATGATTTTATTCTCTAAACTTCTGTGCATATTTGAAATATTTCTAATAGAATGGTAATTTCATCCATCATAATTTGGTAAAAATTCAACATTGTTTTTATAAATTAATTACATTAAGAATGTTGACAAAGATTTTTAAGAAATATTCATAGAAATTCACAGAAATTTAAAAAGTGATATTTTCTAAAGTCTTCACAAAATAGGCTAAGAGAAGCCAGATAATTTTTTGACCTGTTTATTTAGCTGGCTAGATTTTAATGAGTCTCCCAACATAAATTCTATAGCTCCACATTCCTATTGATTGTAATGGACTTTTGCACAAAAAGAACTGCATTTGTAAAATTAATAACAAAAAAGAAAATGAGACGGCAAAAAAAATTGTAGAAATAATTACTCCTTTAAAATTAGATTGCAGTTATGGAGCCCCAAGTGGCTCAGTCAGGTAGCCTCTAACTCTTGATTTGGGCTCAGGTCATGATCTCAGGGTGTTGAGATCGAGCCCCATGTCGGGCTCTGCACTGGGTGTGGAGATTCTCTCCCTCTGCCCCTCCTTCCACCCCTACACAGTCTCTCTCTAAAAAAATAAAAGCAAATAAATAAATAATAAATAAAATTAGATTGCAATTATAGTAGTGCAGTGATTTTGTAAATTGGAATTAAGTCAAGTATAGAAACAATATCATCTTAATAGTTTTTAATTTATAATAAAATAGCAAATTCTTAATTTAAAAGGACTAAATTAGGGATGAAATTCTAGGCTTTGACAGTAACACTGCGATGTAATATAAGAACTTCTCATAAAGATAGTTAATCTAATAATTTTTTCATTTAAAGTCACCTTATACATACACTCTCTGTAAAAACTGAGATGTCTGTACATCTCTCTCCTTTGGCAAACAATATTAATCATCTTAATAAAAACTCAAGTACTAATTAGATAAAATATTTGAGCGATATTTTAAAAATTGCATAATCTTCCCTGATATCTCAAAGGTGAATATCCTAACGAGGCTCAGAAACCCAGACAGAGAAGGCAAAGCAGGGTCCTTCTGGGCAGCAGGAGGGAAATAGGGTATTTGAGTGTCACAAGTGACAGGTGTGGGGAAAGAGGCAGGAATGTTTTCTTGGGACCTTCGTGGTGGAATGATGTCCTGATAAGGTCAGATGAGGAGAGGTGTCCCATTCTCATAATTCTGTCTTTTCTGAATCTAAGTAGTTTTGTGTAACATTTCTTATAGAATGCATTTCCAATAGCCAGTTGCCAGAAGGATTTGTTATTTTTCTTTTTTTTTTTTACAGATTTTATTTATTTATTTGATAGAGAGAGATACAGCGAGAGAGGGAACACAAGCAGGGGGAGTGGGAGAGGGAGAAGCAGGCTTTCCGCTGAGCAGGGTGTCTGATGTGGGGCTCTATCCCAGGATCCTGGGATCACAACCTGAGCTGAAAGCAGATGCTTAATGACCGAGCCACCTAGGCACCCCAGGACTTCTGTTATTTTTCTTAAGATCACTATAAAGTGCATGTAGAATAGCCAATGCCCATTTTCCTCTAGGAATTTTGAGAAGCTTCTCTAGCTCTTGTCTCTTATGTTTTTACTTTCCTCTTTCCTCTAAAATATATATTATATTCAAGTATGTTTGGAATGTACAGTCTTTCTTCAAGGATCTCAGTTGGTGATTTTCTCACATGGCTTTTGTGTCTGTGTATATTTTCACATACCTGTGTTTTCCTTTTTTCTTTAATTGGAATGTTAGTTCTTCTGTGGAAAGAACATTTTTCTTCAGATTTCATTTGTATATTCTTAATTGATGAATTCAAGAAATTTAAAGTGCAATGAATTGCCTATAAAATTTTTTTATAAGATTAGTATTATGTTCCCATGGGGGAAGTTTCTCTAGTGGATTGAATTAAAAGTATTTCAATAGAAAAAGGATGAAAGGGGCGCCTGAGTGGCTCAGTTGGTTAAGCGACTGCCTTCGGCTCAGGTCATGATCCTGGAGTCCCAGGATCGAGTCCCGCATCGGGCTCCCTGCTCGGCAGGGAGTCTGCTTCTCCCTCTGCCCCTCCCCCCTCTCATGTGCTCTCTCTCATTCGCTCTCTCTGAAATAAATAAATAAAATCTTTAAAAAAAAAAAGAATTCATAAACTTTAAAAAAAAAAAGAAAAAGAATGAAAGGGTTAATGATAATACTATAGATATGGTGCTTTTTCCTTAAAGCTGTTCTGTAAAAAAAAAAAAAAAAAGAGGTGTGACTATATTAAACAAACCAAAAGTATTCTAATACTACATTTATAGTAACTTTCCAAGTTTGCACAACAGGTTTTTGTTTGTTTTACTTCGTATCCCTTTTTTGGATTGAGTCTACCAGCCTATTTTTACTGTAAATATGAAGATAACTCAAGCCCCCAGTGTTGTCATTTATAGAAACATTAGGAAAAGGTGGATTTTGCTCAGAACATAAAACCCTTTCTTTAGTTCTGCCTATCATTATCATCGTCCAACTACTTGATCTGAAACTTTCCTGGTCTCACTGTCCTTCTTTGGGTGGCTTCTAAGAGTTGTCCTCCTGTTTCCTTCCTACTTCTGTGATGAGAGTGGTAATGAGAATGACGGAAATTCTTAATTCCCCATCAAACACTTTCTATATCCAAGTACCTTACATTCATTATTTTAATTTTCATTGTATCCTTTTGAAGTTGACACCATTATTATTGCAAATGATACAGTTGAAACTCAGAGATGTTAAGTAACCTGCAAATATTACATAGTTAGAAAACAAGAAAGCTAGAATTTAAACTCAGAATTGTTTAACCCAGTGTCTCATCTTAAAGTTTCAACTAAGTCTCCTTACCCTTTACTTGAGCAGAACAGTAAGTTATTGAGACTTTGGCGCTAGATAACCCTTATCTACTACTAACATAACTTGTAAAGTGGGTTCTTACCATTTTTGTCCTTAAATTATTTTTGAATAACGTAATTATGTATATGGTTTGAAAGTCAAAACCATCAAAAAGGGAATAATCTGAGAAGTCTCATTTCTGGAAGAATGAGAGGCTGTCCCCCCTTCATCTCTTTCGTCACCGCTTGTTCTCTATTGGTAACTGTTTTTATTAGTTTCTTATTTACCTTTCCAGGGTCTCTTTTTGCAAAGCAAAACCTAATATATATTATTATCCTTCTTCCATCTTAAATAAGATTTCTCTAAGTTACATACATTCTCTTGCACTCTACTCTGCCTTTTTACTTAAATCCTGTAACTATTTTTTAGTAGTATATAGAGAACTTTTCTCCTTGTTTCTTTATAGCTACATTGTATTCTTTATTACCAAATGAAATTTCTAATAGAATTTTTTTAAAATTTATTTATTTGAGACAGAGAGATACAGAGAGAGAGAGAGAGAGTAGGAGCAGTGGGGAGAGGCAGAGGGAGAGGGAGAAGCAGACTCCCCGCTGAGCAGGGAGCCTGATGCGGGGCTCGATCCCAGGACCTGGAGATCATGACCTGAGCCAAAGGCAGACGCTTAACGACTGAGCCACCCAGGTGCCCCCCAAATGAAATTTCTAACAGTCCTTTGTTGACAATCCCCAAAGTTATCTATATTTGTTTTATTAATTGGGCAGTATTCTTCTTTCACTCCTGATAGTTAATCAAATTCACCTCATTTATCCATAATTATAGAAACAAATCATTTAAATAGGTAACTCAAAGATATAGCAGCGTGATTAAAAGAAGGTGTAGTTAATGAAAGGCTAAGAAGGTAATTGATAAACTTAAAAAATAGATTTATATAATGATAGGTTTGGGAGAGAAAAATGTAGCTTGATCATTAGGATCAAGGAGACTTGGATTTGAAATCTTCTGTGCTGCTGACTGGACCCGTGACCATCGGTAAGTTGTATAGTGTCTCTGATCTTCATTTCCCTCCTTTTTAAATTGAGGAAAATGACATGTACCTCAAAAGATCATTATGAAGATGAATGATGTAATTAATATAAATCTGAAGAGTATGTGGCATATAGTAGCCACAGTAATTATGTTTTCTTTCTTCTCTGTATTGTATTGTTCAAGTTAATATGTAAAAATAAGAGTATTATCAGGTTTTCCATTTTCCTCATCTAATCTTGTTAATGAATGGTTTAGGATGAAAATGTCTTTCTTGGCATATATCAATGTGGTTTTCTTTTGGATTATTATATAGCCTCTATCTTTCAGTTGGGTCTCATTCTCTTTCCCTGCCAAGCTCCCAATGATTTTATAAGAAGCATCTTAAGTGATCAAGGCCACCCACTGTTTTTAATCAGAGCCACAGAACTGCATGTAGCTGAAAAGTATTAGAAGGGTAGCTACATGACAAGGCTGAATGCTAATTGGATTTGGGGATTAGAGTGGCATGAATAAGCTGCTGTACCTCTTCATTCTCATATTTGGTGACTGTTAGAACATTTTGCTCCGGGAAGACAAAGCAAATGATAGGTCTGAAACAAGGTAAGTGACTGAACAACTATCAATCAGAATTCTGTCAAGGCTTCCTGCCATTTGTAATTAAATCTATTCCTAGAACAGTAATAACAACCCCACCCATCTAGTTGGCTATTTTAAGTAATAGAGTACTGAAAACTGTCAGAATATTCTTTAGACAGTATCAACTGGCAAGATGCCCTCTGATCTATGACTCATCTTATTGTTCATTTTTTTTTTTTTTATCCCTTTGGAGCATTTGACAAAGGAATAGCCAATAAGAAAACAGGTGGGCTCATATTTAATTTCTAATGGAAACCATCATGTAAAGCTGAAAAATTCTGTGAACCTTTCTGAGAAGCAGATTAAAGACTTAATTTTTAAGATGCCAAAATCGTTTTTCTATTTGTTTAGAATTTGTTGATACCAGCAAAACAAAGCTAATCATTCCACCTGTGTTTTCCTTGTCTCCAAGGACTTGGTTTGTGCCTCCTTAGCCTCCTTAGTATTATTGTCTCACCCTTTTGCTCCCATAACCACCCCTGTGAAGGTCATCCTTTAAAATACATGGTTGCATTTTTTTACTTACATGCAAGACCTACTCTACTTGAAGTGTAAAGTTTTTAAAAATCCTATATTAGCATAATATAGCATATTTGTATAAGAAATGTAGTAAAAATATATGGAAAACCTATAGCTTAATCAGTCCATTTGCTGCTTTACTGCATCTTTTCTACATGGTCTTGGGAAAACTGGGTTCTCAGGGAGCATCAGTCTCATTAAGTTTAGCACAGCTAGCTACATGCAGCGGTATATATGACGATTAAATGAGATAATGTATGAAAACATTCTGCAAAATACTTTAGACATGTAGTAATGTATTATTTTAGCTCATTTAAAAATTTTAATTTGCAAGTTACATCATATTAGGGAGGTGCCTTTAGCCCATTTTCAGTCAATTCACTCTTACTACACCTAGCCCCCTAGCAACTACAGATTTAATTTTTGTCATTACAGTTTTATCTTGGTAAGAATATCATAAAAATCAAGTCATGTAGTATATATATTTTTGGTTTTTATTTTGTTGTTGCTGTTTCGTGTTTTTCTTTTTTCTGCCCCCTTTCACTTGGCATAATGCTTTGCAATGCATCCTTATTGCATGTATCAGTAGTTTGTTCTTATTATTCCCACAACATTTCACTGTATCAGTGTACCAACATTTGTTTATCAGTTCACCTATTGAACTGAATGCTATCAGTTTTCAGCAATTATGAATGATCTTGCTTTGAATATTTAAATACAAGTTTATTTATCCATAAATATTTTTTCTTTGCAAATAATTAAATGTGTATAGAAGAATATTTAAAGCAATTATATCATTTATCGGGGAGGGTAAAGGATGTAAAAGAAGGTAAGTTTTCTATATTTTGCTTATCTTGTAAAATAGTGCAGTGTATAACTTATATGTATGTAGCATAATACATAGAGCAACCATTAAAATCTGTTGAAGAGATACACAGAAAAACACTAACAATAAATCAAAATGGAATTATAAATATATTCAAGTAACCCCCAGGAAGGCAAGAAAAAGGAGAAACAAAAACAGAGAACAAATAGAAAACAGAATAAAACAAAAGTAGGCTGAAGCCCTAATGTATAAATAATTGCACTAAATATGAATAGTCTGAGTAGGCCAATTAAAAGATACATAGCAGCAAAGTGGATTAAAAGTCATGACCAATTCAATTCAAATAGAAGGATACAGGCAGATTGAAAGTAAAAGGAGGAAAAAGAATGTAACATGCAAATATTAATCAAAATAAAGTAGGATGGAAAATTAATATCAGATGATATAGATGTCAGAGCAAAGAATATTTCCAGAAATAGAGAGGGGCATTATATAACAATAAAAGGATCAGTCTACTAATTAAGCAGAACAATCCTAATATATTTACACCAAATGGTAGAGCTTCAAAATATGTAAAGCAAAAGTTGAGAGAACTGAAAATAGAAATACTCAAATCCATGATCAGAGTTGGAACCTTAACCTCTTTCTCAGTAATTGATAGAACAAGTAGATATTTAAGGAGCAAGGACATAAAAGAATTTAAAAGCACTATCAACCAATAGGATCCAATCATTATTTATTGAATTTTCTATGCAACAGCAGTAAAATCCTTATATGTCACTTTTCAGGTGCCCATAAAACATACACCAAATGGACCATATCCTGGGCCGTAAAACAAACTTTAACAAATATTTAACAAAGAACTGAAATCAAATAGAGTATATTCTTTGACCACAGTAGAATCAAATGAGAAGTCCTTAAGAGGAAGAAAAGAGGAAACCTCAAACTACTTGGAAACTAAACCATACGCTTCTAAATAAACAATGAATCAGAGAGGAACTCTCATGGGAAATAAAAAAATTAGTTTGAACTTAATGAAATGCAAATATATCAATATTTGTGGAACACAGCTAATAAAGACTGCGAGGGAAATTTACAACACTAAATGCATATATTAGAAAAGAGGAAAAATCCAAGTCAATACTCTTCATCTTCCACCTCACGAGGCTAGAAAAATAAGAGCAAACTAACTCCAAGGTAAGGAGTGAGGATGAAATACTAAAAATAGTAGAAATCAATGAAATTGAAACAAACACAATAGGAAAAAATAAATGAAACAAAGAACTGGTTCTTTGAAAAGATTAATAAAATTCAACCTAATTGTCTTCCAACTGTTGAATGGTTAAACAAATTGTGGTTAGCTACATATCTTAAGAATAGTATTCAGTAATAAAAATAAATGAATTACTGAATCATGCAACAGCCTGGATGAATCTCCAGGAAATATTGCTGAGAGAAAAAAGCCAACCCAAAATGTTACATGCCGTAGAATTCCATGTGTACAGTATTTTTGAAATGACAAAATTATGGGAATGAAGACCAGATGAGTGCTTGTCAGGGGCTCAGGAGGAGATGGGAGCTAGAGGCAATTGGGTATGGCTATAAAAGGGCATGAGGAATCCTTGTGGTGACAGAACGCTCCTGTACCTTGACTGGGTCAATGTCACTCTTCTGGTTAGATATTATACTATATTTTTGCAAGATACTATCATTGAGGAAAACTAAGGAGAAGACAATGAGATGTCTCTGTCTTAGAGTTACAGAGGAATTCCATAATTATCCCAAATTTAAGTGTTTAATTAAAAAAGTTCTTCTAGTGGTAAGCTGCAACTTTTTTGTGTCAAAGGTCAGGTCTGGAGTACTGAAGGATTTTCCTCAGTGTACTTGCCTCACTGCCGTCTTTCAGCCGACCCTCAATGCTATGCAGTAGAGCAGATTCCCTGTGCTGTTTCATATCCTTCAGTTGTATGTTATTTGATATAAAGTAACACTTTATAAAACACTTGATAAAGTGTTTTTAAAAATTGATTCTATTGTTATTTAGGTATGGCAAGACCAACAGATCAGGGGATGATTGCCCTTGAGAAGGTACTTTGTTGTACTCACAGATCCTAGGAGAAGCGGCTCACCCTTAGTTCTTTGGTACCTGGCCCTGGAGTATTTAACAGATGGATAGTGGCCCAGGGTGTAAGAGCCTGATAAAGGAGATGACTGGGGTATAAGGTTTGGATTGATTAATTTGTATATGGAAGCCATGCTCACAGGCAAGATTTTTGCTATCTCTAGGAATTAGCTAACCCTTGAAAGAAGGGGCAGCCCCTTCTGGTCCAGCAAGGTCCCAAAATATCAAAGCATTTGACTACAGAAAATAAAAGGCATGGTTCACATACATGGCTTTAGGTGGGATGGAGATGGCAGTGGAGGATTTCATACCATCTCTTGCATCCTCAGACTGAGAAAGTTTCTATAGACCAGATCCTCAGGGCTGGGGTTGTTCTCAGCTCTCCTGACCTTCCTCCAGAGTTAACGAGACCTCTGCTTTGTATCAGGGCAATGCTCTGGTCATTAGAGCTTTCTCTGCTCCTCTTCCAATAGCAGCAAGTTTTTGCCTGGGATCTGGGATACCATAGTCTGTCTCTTTCCCAACAGTGTCCTGAGGGGCTTTTTACTCAGTCAAGTGCTCCTAATGGCCCAGGGCATGTCTTCGTTCTTCTGCTCCAGCTCCAGTCTTAGCCATCAACTTTTGCCAGATTTATAAATATTTTAAGTGTGTGTATGTACATGTGCATGTGCGTGCACATGCATTTCCCTTTAAATTTTCTGACCTTTGCGTCCTATGAAGTTTGTAACACAGGAGATCTCTGTACAATTGCATACAAATATCATGAAGAGGAAAAAAAAGAAAGATGACTCTCGCCAATGATTTTCTGCCACAGAGTTCAAAAACTATTTTTGTAAATAATTCTTTGAGCTTCTGGGATAAAGAACTGTAATGTAGCTTTCTTTAACCCTTAGATCTTTCAGCTATTGCAAAAAAGAAAAATCCTTCTTCCTTTCATATCTGAATATTGTACTTTCCAAGAATATTCAGATAAATTTGAGTAATCCTAAATTTTGGATTGTGAAATGAATGTTTAACTTAATCTGCTGCTTCAGAAGTAGTCTTATTCATGACTGTGGAGTGTATAATAGCTATATATTTTGAGGTTATGATCCAATATTTGATTTTTTATTTCAGAATTTCAGCCTAGAAGAGCAGGCTTAAGTTTTTTTGTCACAGTCTTCTCGTTACATGCTTTTTCCCACATGTTTTTGATGCACGTGGCCTTAGATTTCTAGTTCAGTTCTGTCCTCTTTCTGATCTGCTGACAAAAAGTACAATGGATTTAATGTAATTTAGTTGTGAATTGCAATAAGGTTTTTGCCATATATATATATGGCAATAAATATATATATATATGGCTATATATATATATATATATATATGTTTATGCTTTCAATGAACTAGATGGAAAGAGTCAATATTAAGAGCCAAAATGTTTTGCTTAAAAATAAATTGAATGAAAAAGCAAGGTTAGAAAAGGAAGGAGTGAAGGTCTTTATTAGAGTCAGTTTGCCAGCCATTTTCTCTACTTGTCTTGAAACACTGATAATAAAATACCTCAAAATGATTTTAAAGAGCCGTTTAGCAATTTGTAAACCTTTGAAGTGTCATATTTTTATATCATATTACTTTTTACTCTATCTTTTGTTCTGAGACTTTGAAAGTCATATGATAAAATAAGTGTAAACTGCCAAGGGAAAATGGAAAATGTAGATAAAAGTCACTCATAATACTTAGCTGAATCTTTCTTGCTCTTTTTCATGGAATGTACATTGTTAGCTTCATTGTAGAGACCATAGGGATGTAGGATATGTTAGTGTAATGCAATCGGAAACTTAGTTTAGCCGTGCTCTGGTAAAAGAATGAGAGACTTACTTCTTCTTCTTTTTTTAGTATATATTTTTTATGTAAACTCTACACCCAATGTGGGATTTGAACTTACAACCGTAAGATCAAGAGTTGCATACTCCACCAACTGAGCCAGCCAGGTACCTCTTTTTAGAAAAAAAAATCTTTTTTGAGAGACTTTCTTTGTCATCAGTGTGGCAGACTAGCCATATTGAAAAGTCTTTCAACGGTAAATATACATTAAAATGTATTGTTATTGAATTCACAGGAAGTATGGAAAATTCCCAAAGGGTAAAAGAGAAAAAAAAGAAAAGCTGACACAGGAGAGGTAAAGAAACAAAGAAGCCAGCTTGTCCTGAGGAAAAGGCTAATACCAGAAAACTAAACCAATCTTAACTATATAAATAATAATAATGATTTCTTGTGATGAAAAAAAATAGTTATAAAATCCTAATCAAAATAGCATGTAGTTTGGGAAGGAGGTGAATATTGTTAAAATGTTCAATGCCTCTTTGATGGTTCAGATTTTATTTAAATTGGACTTTACTGATATAAGTTAGTTTAGTCTCATCTCTAGTGTAACCATTCAAAGAATAGATTCCAGAATACAACAGACAAAGAATATGGTACGAAAAAGAACATGGGCTGAGAGGGACTAGTCAGTAAGTATTAATAATTGAAAAAAAATACAATGTATTTTAATCTCATTGCATTTACTCCAGGAATGAAAGAGTTTTTAAAATTTAAAATGCAACTAATACAACTTTTTAAAAGATTTTATTTATTTATTAGAGAGAGAGAGAGCATGAGCAGGGGAAGGGGCAGAAGGACAGGGAGAAAGACTCTGCACTGAGTGGGGAGCCTGACACGGGGCTTGATCCCAGGACCCTGGGATCATGACCTGAACAGAAGGCAGATGCTTAACTGACTGAGCCACCCAGGACCCTGCAACTAATGCAATTTACAATAAAAGGTTCATGTTGAAAAAGAGTCATTCAATAAACATCAGTGTATATTCATGATTAAAAATTCTTTGTAAACCAGAAGAACAAGAAAATATCCTCAACTGGATTGAAAGTACTTAACAGAGAAGTATAATAAATATCATTTTCAATGGCAAAACAGTACAAGTATTCCCTCTAAAATTAGGAAATCAGCAAAGATGCTCATTATCACTATTTCTTTTTTTTTAAAGATTTTATTTATTTATTTGAAAGAGAAAGAGAGTGAGAGCAAGTGAGAGAGAGAGATAAAGCGTGAGCAGGGTAAGGGGCAGAGGGAGAAGCAGGCTCCCTGCCGAGCAGGGAGCCCAATGAGGGGTTGAATCCCGGGACTCTGGGATCATGACCTGAGCCAAAGGTGGATGCTTAACCGACTGAGCCACCCAGCCACCTTCGTTGTCACGATTACTGTTGAACATTATAATGGAGGTTCCTGTCAGTACAATAAGAAAAGAAGAAAAAAGGTACAGGATTGGATTAGAAGGAGCAAATTAATTTGGATGATGTGATTATCTATTTGTTAAAATTCAAAGATTTTTTGGACACATTTTGATAATAATTGAAGTAACCAGTTGCTAGTGCAAGACCAATAGAGAAAAAAAGTTCTGCATTCCAAATGTAACAACTAGAAAATGTAATTACAAAGAAAAAAAGATATTATTCAAAATAACAACAATAATATACTGTGTCTGACAATAAATCTAACAAAATATGTACAACAACCTAATGGAGAAACATAAAACTCAATGAAAACATATTTAAGCTGTTGTAAATAAAAGAAACTATTTATTTTTATTTTTTTAATTTTTTTATTTTTTAAAGATTTTATTTATTTATTTGAGAGAGAGAATGAGAGAGAGAGAGCACATGAGAGGGGGGAGGGTCAGAGGGAGAAGCAGACCCCCTGCTGAGCAAGGAGCCCGATATGGGACTCGATCCCGGGACTCCAGGATCATGACCTGAGCCGAAGGCAGTCGCTTAACCAACTGAGCCACCCAGGCGCCCTAAAAGAAACTATTTTATATTCATGACTAGGCAGACCCAGTATTGAAAAAAAAATTATCAATTCTCCTCAAATTAAGCTATGGGTTTAGTTATAATAAAAAAGCATTTTCAAATATTATTGTTAGTGAGAGTTTAGAGAATGTCATATTGTAAGTCTGTAATGAAATAAAAACAAAGATTAGCAAGACTTCTTTGAAATTAAAATTATGATGCCATGATTAAAGAAAAGTTAATACAATATATATAGTTGACGAAGAACTAAATGATTTGACTGTAAATAAGGAATCCATTTTGAACATAAGGCAGAATAACAGATATTAGGTCTAGTATTCATTTAGTTAATGTCTCAAAGAATTTAAAAAAGGCATTTAGTTATTGTGAAAAAAATCTCTATAAGAATATCATGCTCAAAATACTATGCAAACCAAAGTATGGTGTGGTTTGAACAATGGATTGAATATAAGAAAATAAAATCTAACATTCTTTTCAAATGACACAGGTTTAATCTAGCCTTCAAGCTCTGTCACACAGGGACCTGCCACACTATTTGGTTAAGAAGTAAATTATACTATTAAATGCCTATTGTTGTAAATGCTGCTATAAAATTTTAGAAATCAACGGATAGACAAAATACTAAAGTGTGTTTGTTAAAGTGGGCTAAGATGCTAAAACAAAGGGACCAGGATTTCCCAAACGAAAAGAACAAAGTTTATATCCTTCCTGCACAAAATAGTCAGCTGGGGAATGTTCCAGATTTGTGGGTGGTTCTATATCATAGGGTCATTTGCTTTTACTTCGTTGCCCTGTCATTTCCTGCACACTCCAGGCTGTGTGTAGGTCCTTATCATTTTCCAGCTGGCAAAAACAAGAAAGAGAAAGCATGAAGAAGGCATGTCACCATTTAAAAGTCCCAAATTAGAATTAGCACAGATCACTTCTTTGTCGTCCATGCCCCGTTTTTACATCTAAGCTGGCCAAATGCCCAGCTACATTAAATGTAGAAAGAGAAGCATCTCCATCACAGAATAAAAATATAGAAGTAAGGGTATAATTAAGCTAGATATTCCGTGCTCTTCTCCTTGAAACCTCTGGTCATGATTATGTGGACAAGAAGTTGGAAAAACAAAGGGCTTTGGAACATTTAGGTGACATGAGTCCCACGCCCAAAGGACCTTTCCTTCAGACTGGAGCAATTCTATCTCTAAGCTTCTTTAACAGGACATGCTTGCACTATCCCAGAGCAAACTCAGAGTGCAGGTGGATTATAAAATTTCTTGATCCCATTTTCCACCATGTATTCTGCTAGATTTTACCGGTGCGTACCTACGTCTTGTCATTGGAGACGCTTCCTTTGTTTTACTGGCAACTTCTGGAGACCTTGTTTCATTGTTAGAAATTCCTATATTGCTTACCACACAGAAATTTCTATGTACTGTAAAACAAAATTGCTCACAGTTTTGATGTATTTAATATCTCTAAAGAGACAGAGGATGATGGACCAGCCCTGAGAAAAGAGTATTTTTGAATTGCGACGATCAATAATAAACATATTTCCTATAAAAAAAAAAGTTGGAAGAAAGGGTAGTGAATTAAAGAGAGGTAGGTCAAACAATTTTTTCTGGCTCCATAGAGATGAGAACAGACAATAAATACTCTGAAATTGAAGAATGAAGACACAGGTTTTTTGTTTTGTTTTGTTTGTAAAATACATACAGTTATAAAATGCCAGTCAGAAGAACTCTAACTAATAATATAACCAGTAAAATGTTGACTATCTCTGTGTTTTCTGGGGGGAAATATATATACAACATATTTACCTTTTATATCAGGTAATAAATAAATATTGTGACAGTCAACAGAAATAGACGTAGAACAGAAATGGCTAAAATATTTCTGGAGTTTGTGGGAGCCTTTACATTTTGCTTTATATTCTTTGGTACTGATGGAATATTTTAACTAAGTTACTTCAAACATATTACTTTTAAGTGATGATTATGATCATGGTACTTTTATAATTAAAAATGGGATAATGTTAAAACAGGACAACTATGTCTCTTAATGAAACATGGCAAATATTTCTCAATTTCCTTATTAATTTAAGCAATTGGCATAAAAATAAGAACAAATGTTTTCATTCTTTCCACTAAATAATTCATATTGTACTTAAAAGTTCCAAAAATAATATGTACATTTAAAATTCAGAACTACCCAATGTAAGAGCAAAAGTTAAAAGTCAACTCCTTCTTCAACTCTAGTTTAGCTGAAGACAAGAATATAAAACCAAGGCTTTCTTAGTTGACTGAATATTTCATATTAGTAAACTTTGTATGAGACCTCTGTTAACTTTTTTCTCTTTACTTTCTAAAAAATCAAGAAAATGGAAGAACGGTTCCATTTGCAATGGGTTATAGAGTAATTAATACTAGAAAATCAATTTTTACTTTATTTTTATACGATCCTATGAAATGAGATTTGATTAATAAGCAGCCTAGCATACTCATTTAAAAATAGATTTTAATATGATTCGTTTAGCACATAAAAATGACTATTTTATGCAAAGTACTTTATGTGCTAGGTGCTATGGAAAAAACTAAGAAAATAAGTCATGGTCATTAGCTTAATGGAGCTTGCAGCATAGCGTATATAGTGCTTCACAGCTGGAAAAGGCTTAGAAATTGCCCAATCTGTCATCTTTATTTACGGATTAAAAAAAAAAATCAGATACAAGGAATGTTATTTACTCTGGTAATACAGGTCTCCTAGGGGCGCCTGGGTGGCTCAGGTCATGGTCCCAGGGTCCTGGGATCGAGCCCCGCATCGGGCTCCCTACTCGGTGAGAAGCCTGCTTCTTCCTCTCCCACTCCTCCTGCTTGTGTTCCATCTCTCGTTGTCTTTCTCTGTCAAATAAATAAAATCTTAAAAAAATATATATATACAGGTCTCCTAACTGAATCTTGTCCTCTTTCCACTTCAGAGCATGTTTCTTCTGCAATCTCTTTATCCTGATACTATTTAAGAGCATGATGCTTATTAATCCCTCTGTTACAATGCAGGAGAAAGAGAAAATTCACTAGTAACACCTATGTCTACTTAATTTATTCCTAGCTATATGAAATCTGAATTAATGTGGCAGTTTTTACTTGAGCATATGATAATTAAAGCTAGACTGTAAATATATTTGCATCACATTTGAATTATATCCAGATTCTATACACAACAAATACTTTCCTCTTATACACTGTTATGACAAAATAAATTGGTTTAAACTTGCTGAAGTATAAATTGGCATAATATAAAAATTGTCTTAAAATGTATGAAAACTTTGACCCATCCATGCTGCCTTTAGGAATTTATCCTAAGGATAGACTACACCTAGAATCAAATATGTTCCAAAGATGTATGTGTATCATTTTTATTTTACCTTTAATATTAATAAAAATTTAACAGTAGTTTAAATAACCAAATAGACTACTAAATGAAATTATAGTACAACTATGCAGGGACACACTATTCAACCAATACTAATGATAATATGGATGTATGTTTATTAACATAAAAACTTTAAAAAATATAGTAAGTGCAAAAGCAGCTTAAAAATGTCATGTCATTTCTCCCATGTGTCATGACTTCTGATTCCAGTTTTATAAATTTGCATTTATACACACATATTACAAAAATTCTGGGAAGATATCATTACAGTGATAATAATAATAATTTCTAGGTAGCAAAATTAAGGGTAATTATATCTTTTATATTTAGGCAGCGTCTGTTCTTAGGGTTCTAATTCTCATGGACACTAAAAAATACAATGATCTTGTCACTTCCATCTTAACAGCAAAGGAATACATGCCACTTAATATGATGTCAATCTGGACAATGACAGCCAGACATATAAACGAATCTGCGATGGGAAGGAGACTTACTTAGGAAAGGAGAGAAATTGGAGAATTCTAAGGCAACAACAAATTACTTTTTTTTTTTTAAGATTTTATTTATTTATTTGACAGAGACAGAGATAGCGAGAGCAGGAACACAAGCAGCAAGAGTGGGAGAGGGCGAGCAGGCCTCCCGCCGAGGAGGGAGCCCGATGTGGGACTCGATCCCAAGGACCCTGGGATCATGACCTGAGCCGAAGGCAGACGCTTAACGACTGAGCCACCCAGGTGCCCAACAAATTACTTTTTTAATCTCACAAATTTAAATAAATTTCTGCTAATTTTACTTAGTTGACCATCTGTCTTTATTAATTCAGAAAATCTAATAATTTGAAGAAGACTGTTGTGTATGACTATATAGATACTTAGGTTCAAAAAGAGATGATTGATAATCTGATTAAGATTTAAATAACATTTGCAAAGCACCAGTTGTTTAAAAAGTCATTAATGAGATACTAATTCAGAGGAACATTCGAGCACAACCAGGATACTAAGGCATGAATAAGAGGAAATCTAAGATTTTTGACACCTTGTGTTTCACACTACCTCTTCTTGGCTTTTCTTTAATTTCAGATTTTAAGTGGAACAAATATCCAATCACTTTGAATCTCCTTTATAATTTTATATGCACTTGAACAATGTGCCTTAGGCAAAGCTCTTGCTAGGTAATAATTGGAGTTTATTTTAATTTCTTGGAATTTTCTTTATTTAAATGTTCTTTTTTTTCCCAGACCGAGTTTAACTTTCGAGGAGATACTTTCCTAGTCTTTCTTGGTCTCTTTCTATCACAACAATAACATCAAGATGATTTCTCCAGAGCTTGTAAATTGTTTCTGTCCAGTGATTCAGACACACTTTCTAGTTACTCAAGCCAATGCACTGAAGTTCTATCTTCAGGAGAATGAGTGTATTGTCTAGGCTTTGTTTCCCGCCCCCCACTTTGCACTGGATTCTATAAAATACTTACGAGTCAGTACAGGTTCATGAAAATGTAACTAATATTAATACACTTTTATCATGATGTTGACAGATCACAATACAAAAGAATTCCTGATAGATGTTGGCCAGCAGAATCATTTTTATTTATTGTCCACTTACAATCTGATGATCTCATCTTTTGTCCACTGCAAAAGCTCTCCCGTACTCCTTTCCAGAACTTTTAGTCCAGTATGGGCATTTTGAATATGTGTTTCTTGGTTCCTCATTATTGGTTATTTACTTTTTTTTTTTTTTTTTCAGAATAAACCTGAGAGTATGACCCCTTATTTACAGCAGCTGATGTTGTGGACTGTATTCTTCAGATTTATTTGGATCCTCTGATCTGCTCGGTTAAATTCCAGTGCTATTTCTGGCTTTTCTCATTCTTTGATTTTTTTTTTTTTTTTAATTTATTTGAGACAGAGAGAATGAGAGACAGAGAGCATGAGAGGGAGGAGGGTCAGAGGGAGAAGCAGACTCCCTGCCAAGCAGGGAGCCCGATGCGGGACTCGATCCTGGGACTCCATGATCATGACCTGAGCCGAAGGCAGTCGCTCAACCGACTGAGCCACCCAGGCGCCCAGCTTTTCTCATTCTTGTCTCTTCATTACCTTTGTTATTCTTCAGTTACTTGGCCTGAATTCCCTAACTATATACATTCTTTTCCTACTTAGTAGGTTTAATGCATGTGTCCCTTATAATCTGAATCTAATCTATTATTGAGAATGTGTTGACTATTGAATTTTTTTTAATCATCGAGGCCTCTATGCCATTATTTTTTAATAGGGAAAATAAGAATGCATTTATTGCCTATGAAAAGACCCCAGCAAATTTTCCCAAGTAATAATAATTACTGAAAGACATACATAAAACTCAGCAATGACTTTTGTGTAATATAAAACACTGAAGCGCCAATTACTTAATCATTAAACAATTAATTATTTAGCACTTTATGAGCTTATTGGCGAGTATGTGTGCAGTATACAATGATACTGTTATACCAGATATTAGATACAAATAACCTTTTCCTTCTAAGCAGAAATTTGAAGAATGAATAATATATTGAAGATGCAGTGAATAAAAATAACCTTTAACAAAACAAAAACAACAAAGAAACAGGGCAGTTTTTTTTTTTTTAATTAAATACTTGCAGACTTCCTGATTGAAGTTTAGTGATGCAAAGAGATGTGGAAGCTGCTGCTTGCTGGAGGGGAAGGATGAGCAGGAGGGAACTGGGAAAGGGGAGAGAGGCAAGAATACATGCCTGAGGTTTGGCAATGTCCAAGTACAAGGTCATGTCCAAGTACATGGAAGCAGTGGACAATTTCTGCTGTTGGCTCTTTTGACTCTGGAAACAGATGGCTGTGAACTATCCACTGATGTCATAGACAACAATAATAGGGCTCCCTAAGACTCTAATTCCACCTCTATTTCCATTTGCTCTGCTTGTGCCAGAATAACTGGTGATACAATGATAACATGGGATGCTCAATTTCATATCATGATCACCTACGCTTACCAAATGATTTTTACCTGTATGATCCAAAATGTATTTGAAGATTTGCATCAAGCATTTATGCTTTCTCTTCCAATTCACAACAATCATTAAATGAACAAATCCTCTGCTGAACTATTCACTGTCCACAGTAGCAAATCTGACCTCTGTACTAGATCTAAGATGTCTGTTTGGTTAGCTGTCTTCATTAAAAATTTTGCAAGTTTAGTAAAAAACTATAGAACAGTGTATTTTTGTCATACTTCATTTGTTATTAGGCATGAGATCTCTTTTGCAGCCCAGCTCAGCAAGTTGAGTATCTTCTTGCTATCATGACCACTCAGTTAGCCCTTCATTAGAGCAAAGTCATCTGCATCAGCATCCCACTCCAGATACTGCATCACTATAATGTGATACGTCCTCAAGGTTGCCCGTACCCTTGGTGGTACTAATAATGGTGGTATTAGGAGATATAAAGATCCCTTATCTCATACTCAACAACCCTAGAAAGATGTCTTAGAGTAGCACATACCCTAGAGATAGCCAAAGAGCTGTGTTTGCAAAATTTTTCTTCTTGAATTCTTCTTGGAACTTTGATGAATAGTGACAGAAAGCTTTTCATCTGAACCTTGACCAGATCCTCATCATTTAGGCATTACACTTTGGACTTAGTACATTATTAATGCTGGGCCATGTTCTTCCTGGACTGCTCACAGGCAATGACCAAGCACAGTGGAGGTGGTAAATCCAAGTTCTAACATAGCACTCTTCCAATTGACATTGTTTGCTCAGGAGCTTCTCATTGGCCTTGTGGAGACTTTCTTAGAGCTGCACTGTATCTGAGGCCTTGCTACCCAGTTCTCTTCCTTCTTGTCCCCTTTCCCAAGTGTTAGATCTGCTTCATTAACTGGAGGTTCTCTCTGCCTACTCTTGCCTCCCTTTGACCTTCACAGATGTCTCTCCAGTTCCTTGCATGTGCTCCTCACAGGACCTAAACTAATATACCATTTAACAAAAAATAAACTCCACAAAATTCCATTAAAGATTCCTGCGTATTTCAGAGTAATAAATCAATAAAAGTCTTGGCTGAGCATCACCTCTAAAATTTTTTACCTAAAACCAGTGTACTGTAGATGAACAGTGCCCACAACCCCTAAAAAGGTACATCTGAGTCTTAATCTCTAGAACCTGTGAAGGTGACCTTATTTGTGAGAAGAATTTCGCAAATATAGTTAAGGATCTCAAGATGAGCTCATCCTGGATTTAGGGTGGGCTCTAAATCCAGTGGCTAGTGACCTTATAAAAGACAAAAGGGGAGAACACACAGAGAAACAGAGGAGAAGACCAATGATGATAGTTGCAGAGATCAGTGGGGGTCAACAAGCCAGGGATTGCCAACGATTTCCAGTAGCCTCCAGAAGCTAAAGGAGAGGCATGAAAATGATCCTTCCTCAGAGCCTCCAGAAGGAACTAACCCTGTGAATACCTTGGTTTCAGACCTCTGGCCTCCAGAGTTATGGAAAAATACATTTCTTTCTTTTTTTTTAAAGATTTATTTATTTTGAGAGAGAGAGAGCACGAGTGGGATGGGCAGAGGGAGAGGGAGAGAGAATCTCAAGCAGACTCGCCACTGAGCACAGAGACCCACTTGGGGCTCCATCCCATGACCCATGAGATCATGACCTGAGCCGAACACAGTTTGACTGTGTGACCCAGATGCCCCAAATTTCTGTTGTTTTAAGCCATCAGGTTTTTGGTAATTTTTTTACAGCAGCTGTAAGAAACTAATGAACAGTGTTACCTTACTTTTGGAGCTTTTATGCTCCTGGTAGGTTTTTGTTTGTTTGTTTGTTTTGTTTTCCGTCATGACTGAGAATTTCCTCTGTAGGAGAAGCACATTGATCAATGGATTTCTGCAGTGCACTGGGGAGGCTGCTGCAGCCTCCGTCACTGGAATCTCCTCATTCCTGATTTTTATATTGTGTGATGTCCCATGGGCCTTAAATCCCCCAAATCATCTCAGACTTCCTTTGTAACTAAATTGCTTTAAAAAATCATCACCCTTAATTGTTCCCTTCTTTTTTAGATCTTCAAAAATATTTAAACAGGTGGGACTTGCCTTTATCCTGTTAGGTGAATGGCTGAAATACAGCAAAGGTGCATTGGAAATCCTCTCCTTCAGCATAGCGAACACATTTTGCCAGCATTTTAGGAGGTCGTTTTATTTGATAGCACATTATAGCAAAGTCTCTTGGAAGTTGTTATAGCAAATATTCTGATGTAAGAATGTAGATTGTGAGAGATACCATTTAATAAAAAGCAATGCCATGAATTTTCCTTCTCAACACTGCACAACAGGGATATTTAGAAGAACTAAGTGACGGTATCCATGCACATAGGGTTTCAGCTCCAGTCTATTCTCCACCCGATAATTTTTGAAAATATAAAGATTGATTATCACATTGTAGGTAAAGTTCTCCATTTAAAATTGCCAAGGGACATCTGGGTGGCTCAGTCGTTAAGCGTCTGCCTTTGGCACAGGTCACGGTCCCAGGGTCCTGGGATCGAACCCCGCATTGGGCTCCCTGCTCTGCTTCTCCCTCTCCTACTCCCCCCTGCTTGTGTTCCCTCTCTTCGCTGTGTCTCTCTGTCAAATAAATAAAATCTTTTAAAAAAATTGTCAAGTTAAGCTTTAACAGACCTTGATCAAAATTTATCACTTTTCAGAGTAATAAGTATACATTTAAATATATGTCTCAAAAATAATACTAGTAGTACTGTTACTAGAGGTTCCACTATCACTGGGGAATTTGACATGCCAGAAAAACCTCCACCTTTCTGAACTGGAATTATTGCTACTCTCCTCCCTTGTCAGTTTATCTGGTAATAGGATTAAAACTTTCCAATTCCTGGGCGCCTGGGTGGCTCAGTGGGTTGAGTGTCCAACTGGGTTTCGGCTCAGGTCATGATCTCATGGGCCATGGGATCAAGCCCTGCATGGGCTCTGTGCTCAGCAGTGAGTTGGCTTGAAGATTCTCTCCCTTTGCCCCTCCCCCAATTCACGTGCACTTGCACTCTCTCTTTCTCTCAAATTTCTAAAAAAGAAATTTCCAATTTCCTCAATCTGAGGTTTCTGTTCAAAAGTTCGGTAAGAATTGAGGTGCCTGGGTGGCTCAGTCATTAAACATCTGCCTTCGGCTCAGGTCATGATCCCAGGGTCCTGGGATTGAGCCCTGCATGGGGTTCCCTGCTTAGCGGGGAGCCTGCTTCTCACTCTCCCTCTGCTGCTCCCTCCTGTTTATTCTCTCTCTCTCTCTGTCAAATAAATAAAATCTTATAAAAAAAAAAAGCTGGGTAAGAATTAAAGGAAGTGGGAATTAGAGATGGGCATATTAGGAGGGGAGTATTTAGGGCTGTGGGTCTGACTATCCTTCTATGATATCTGGAGACATTTTTATCATTTGGATCACAGAATGTCCTGGCTGGAAGTGTTCTTCAATACTGTTTCTTCTGACTCCCTCAGTGTTAGAGGGAGAAAATGAAGGTCAATTTTATGAGACCACTATCTTACAGATCATCTAAGAGCCAAGATCTGGAAGCAAATCTTTCAACTACTTTTTAATTTCATGTAGAGCTAGAGCCTTCTTTTTTGCAATAAAGCTTTCACAGTCCCCCAGAGGCATCGTAGAGATGAGATACATAAAGCTACAAGATAAATGTAACACATTTCCCTGACTTCTGTTTTGAATTTAAAACTTGGGGACAATATTTTAGAGTTTTATGCTCTTTATGTATGTGAGCAAATTGTAGTCTTTGAAATATGTACGCCAGCAACATAAATAGGCTTTGGTTTTTCCAGATTGCCTAATACTGTGCTTGTTGGTAAATATACAGAGAGCTGCAAATTTTTATGGTCAGAAACGAATTGAACACTTCAGTAGTTTTGCATTGTCTTAAAACAAGATGTCATTAGCAGTACCACTAGAGAATACACTGCTGTTGCCAGGATGTCTGGTTTTCGCAACCCACACAAGAACTTTACAAAAATAAATAAATAAAACTTTCGTCTTCCGAGCTAGTGTGGGTTTAACATTTTTAAATAACGTACAGATTCAAAATTGGTAACTCACATTTGCGTTTCATGAATCATTTGACTGAAGCACATGCAATGGCCGTACTTAATTCTGTTGCCTCTGAAAGTGAATTACCCATCACAAAGAAAATTAAAATTAATGATTATCTTTAATTTAAAATGTTTTGTATTGTATATCCTGGTTATTGGTTTAAATACGAAATTTAAAGCAGCCTGTGAAAATGCAGAAGAAAAGGAAGAAAATTGAGTATGATTTGAAATTAAGGTTATGAAAGATGGGCACCTGGGCAGTGCAGTCAGTTAAGTGTCCCACTCTTGGTTTCCGCTCCAGGGACGATCTCAGGATCCTGGGATCGAGCCCCGGGGCGGGTTTCGTGCTCAGCATGGAGTCCGCTTGAGATTCTCTCTCCTTCCCCCACTGCCCCTCCCGCTCATGCTCTGTCTCTGTCTCTGTCTCTGTCTGTCTCTCTCTAAAATAAATAGATCTTAAAAAACAATAACAACAACAACAACAACAAAACCCAATGGTTATGAAAGAAAAAATCCCAAGAGCATAGTGTAAATCTGACAGCACAGATGATAAACGCTCACAGTTAATGAATATTTCTTATGCATCAGGTACTTATCCCACCAAAAGCCCAAGGAAGGTATTTTTATTATCCCCATTTACCAATAGCAATAACACCACCACAGATCGTTGGTAGCTAAGCAGCATTCATCAATCTAAAATCTGGATATTTCATTGAAAATGAGCTCATTAGTTTGGAGAGTCTGCATGATATTTGTGAAGGATCTGCTTGAATAATACTGCATGAGATGACATTCCTTGCCTTAATATATACTTTTTAAATCTAGTCTATCTTTTTGGGAAAATACAATGAGTACGATTTATAAAGCCTCCCCCTACCAAACTGAACACAAATGACTCAAAATCTCTTTTAAAAAGGAAGAAAAAAATACAGAGAGAATAAATGAGCAGTCTTTAAGCCTAAGGAGCTGGGAAAAATTATGTAACTTCAACCATGTAAGTTAGAAAGTGTTTTCCAGGGGCAGAAAATCTCCAGAATCCTCTCACTTATTTTTCAGCCTCTCCAAAATGAATTAAGAGGGTATGTGCCGAGGATGGTTAGAGCATCATCAGACAGGAAGGGAGAAGCAGAAGCAGTGAAGTGGGGACAGGAGGCTTAGAATGTCTCTCTAGAGAAATAACCTTTTTCACCACTAAAAACAATGGCTCCACATAGAGCTGAACTACTTGGGCTTTGCACTATATTCTCTGGACAAGGAAAAAGACTGGAAAGACAATTATTATCCAGAACTGAATGTGTCCAAATATAATTAGGTGCTTTACAGAATGAGAGGAAAATGAAGGAAGGAGGAAAAGAAAAAGAAAAACAAGAATCACTGAGGTACTGTTAACTCTTGGGAAACACGCATGTAAAGCAATGTGAATTACGGATTTCTCTCCCTTTGCCCCTCCCCCAATTCACGTGCACTTGCACTCTCTCTTTCTCTCAAATTTCTAAAAAAGAAATTTCCAATTTCCTCAATCTGAGGTTTCTGTTCAAAAGTTCGGTAAGAATTGAGGTGCCTGGGTGGCTCAGTCATTAAACATCTGCCTTCGGCTCAGGTCATGATCCCAGAGTCCTGGGATCGAGCCCCGCATCGGGCTCCCTGCTCAGTGGGGAGCCTGCTTCTCCCTCTCCCACTCCCCCTGCTTGTGTTCCCTCTCTTGCTGTCTCTCTCTGTCAAATAAATAAATCTTAAAAGAAAAAAAAGACATCATTCTAGTGGTTTTCTCTTCTTTTAACTTAATTTTTAATTTTTCCTTCTCCACTGGATTTTTATCAAAGTGCTGTTTTCTTTTCTCTCCTGTAGAAAAGTCATCTTGAGTTCACTTCTTGTAGTTCAGCTACTACTCAAATTCTTTGCTTCCATTGCAGCAAGTCTGTTTGAATGAGTTGTCTATTATTTGCTGCTTTTTGTTCCTTCCCTTTTATTTTTCTCTTAACTCACTCTGGGCTGCTGTCCCAACCACTAAACTGAAACAGTTCTTGACAGGGACATGAATGACTATCTTCTTACTGAATTCAGTGATCAGCTTCTGCTCCTCATTTAACTTGACATTGTGTGACACTTTGCTTCCATGACCCATTGCTTCTCCTGGTTTTCTTGCTATTTCACCAGATACTCATTCTTAATCTCCTTGCAGATTCTTCATTTTTCCTAACATCTGAACTTCGGAGTATCCCAGGACTCAGTCTTTGGTATCTTCTCTGTTTCACTCTCCGTGTGAGACTCAGTTCTAAGGCTTTAAATATCACTTAAACGAGTAACACTGCAATTCGGTTCTTTAGCCTAGGTCTTCGCCTGAATTCTACACTCACATATAACTGCTTTATTTTTTTTTAAAAGATTTTATTTATTTATTTGAGAGAGAGAATGAGAGACAAAGAGCACGAGAGGGAAGAGGGTCAGACGGAGAAGCAGACCCCCCGCTGAGCAGGGAGCCCGATGTGGGACTCGATCCCGGGACTCCAGGATCACAACCTGAGCCGAAGGCAGTCGCTTAACCAACTGAGCCACCCAGGCGCCCTATAACTGCTTTATTTTTTAATTAAAAAATCTAATGGAAATATAGTTGTCATACAACATTAAATTAGTTTCAGGTGCACAACATAGTGATTCAACAATTATATACATTACGACATGCTCATCACAGTAAGTGCATGGCAATATTATTGAACATATTCCCTAAGCTGTACTTTGTACTTTCCCTTACCGTTATAACTGTTTTCTTAATGGCTATACTTGGATGTCTGATAGAATTCTCATTTGTAAATTGCCTAAAACTAAAATTGAGAACTTGCCATCTCAAACCTGTGCCAATGTTCCCCGTTCCTCTTTGTGGCAACTTAATCCCACCAGTTCCTCAAACGTAAAACCTTGGGAACACTCTTGGTTTTTCAGTTTCTTTTCTTTCTTTCTTTCTTTCTTTCTTTCTTTCTTTCTTTCTTTCTTTCTTTCTTTCTTTCTTT